>NC_038243.2:28123029-28332001 GCF_000004515.6 Glycine max
TTCGTTCTTGCTTCAATCTATAATTTCGTTCTCTATTGATTAATGGAAGGCTAAGTCTCCAGCGTTGTTTTCTCTTGAGGATCAAGCACAGTTCTCTTTGAGGTTCTATTATTACTATTAAATTCTGATCAGTTTTTCCTCTTCACCAATTACTCTGTGTTTGTTGCTATTAATTCATGCATGCTTAGTGCTTGATTAATTGTCTATGTGCTTAATTTACGTTCATGCTTAATGATCGTTTATGATTAATTGGTGTATGTGTTGCTTAATCACATAATGAATGCCTTATGTTAAATTTCGCTTAGTAATTTAATTTATGGTTGGATTAAGTGGTTGAACTAATAAAGGATAAACTCTCGTAACCTAGGATAAGAGAATTGCTTGTGAATCAAGGGGAAGCAACGTGTTTTAATTCTGATGTTTTCTAATTCACATCTATTCGCTGTTTAATTTACAAGAGCAAACAACCCCCCCCCCCCCCCCCCCAATTCGTTACTATTTTCCTACTATCTGTTATGAACGTTTGATTGACCATTGCTCGTTGGGAGACGACCTAGGATCACTTCCTAGATACTGCATTTTTAATGTTTATTTGATTCGGGTAAGGCCTCGATCAGTCCTAGAGTGGATGCAAATGGAGGAGTCATTTGTGAGTCTCTTGTATGGAGTGGTAAGAATGTTTGAAATTTTAATCAAATTTGTTAACTTTTATTAACATATTTATATGAACCACATATATGGTTTCATGTAGTCCATAATATACATAATAAATGTCCTAATTTATGACATAAAATTGTAGCTAGATGAAAAGGTTGTTAGAATGAATGTGGCAATGATCTTGCTTTTAGGGACACACAACCAGTACAAGGGAGAGTTGATTAGAAATGCAGAGCGCACCTGGCATGACTCTATCCATGGAAAACATTGAGGATCCATATTTTTTTTTTACCATTTTTGGGTGAGGATCGGTATATTTTTTTACAATTTTTTGGCGATCAACAACATGGCCAATCATTTAATATATGTTTAATATTGCATATCAAAGGCATTTATTTGTTTTTTTGGATGTTTCGTTGCTATTTTCCCCTAAAACTCATATATTTCATAAATTAAATTCGTTTAAAATTAATTTCCTCAGTTGACATTACATGTACAAAAATAATAAATTAATTTAACCAACCTCAATTTATTTCAAAGATAACCAAAATAATATTTAAAACAATTTGAAACATGTTCATGCAAAAACAATTCATTTTAAAATCTTTCAATTAATAAAAATCAAATGCATGTTTATTATTATTATTATTATTATTATTATTATTATTATTATTTACTTATAATTGTTTCTTTAAAGTTTTTCGTGGTACTGAAATTTAAACAACCAATACACATTAATTTTACAAGAAAATTCGGGTTTTGTTCACCGTTTCACATATACATATATAATTATTTTGTAAAAGAAATTTCGTTCACACAAAAAATATTCCGTCCTCTAATTATATATTTATAATGTGCATAGTTGCTTTGTTAAAACCACATGAACATGGTATCCCAAATGTAATAATTATAATTTTTTATCAATATTGCTTGTGACATTCAGTAGCAATTACCAAAAAATAAACACTTCAGCTGCCTGCACCACCACAGGTCCACAATTTTCAGGTTCATTCGTATTCCCCCACTTACATCTTTTCGCCAAGTACTATGTCACTCCCACACTTCTACAAAAAATATTTCTTCTGCACACATCCACACCCCATTCCTTTAGGAAAAAACACTCAAACGGCTGCCACCATGAGTTCAGACTCATCGTTCGACTCAACCGACACAACCATGAGTTCAGACTCATCATCTGTTACAAGCAAGGCAAGTCTAAAACGAATCACTGACTTACCTTGTCGATTTCTTTTTAAAATGTTAATCGAAGTTGCCAAAGTTCTCGATTGCTTTTGTCAGTACATGGTTAGGTTTTCTTTGTCTTCTGCTATTTTGTTCTATCTATGAACCAAAACTTCTTGCTTAGTTCATCTTTTGAATGCATGCATCGATATATTTTGACTCATTATTATTATCAACTTTGACTTCAAAATTTAACACCAAACAATATATAAATAACTGTTGCAAATTTACTTTTGTTATCCTTTCACTACCACACCACAAAAAAAAACAATTTTTTTTGGTGTTTCTTTTGTTCCTTGATATTAAATTTGCAATATTCTAGTCATGCATGCTAATTAAATCTAATGCACTTCTGCTAGGATCCCTACCATCAAATTCAGATAGCATTATGTTTTTTTTTAATGTTTCACTGACCCAGATTGAAGGACTGATATAGGTCATATGTAAATTAATTACACTTTACTTTAATTTACACCAAATATGAATTTGATTTACCTACACTTTTCTGTTCTTATTCTTCAATCTGTATTCCAATCGAATGCCTCTTTATTGCAGTAGCCTGTCTACATCAAAGTCTTTAACTCCAAAATAAAGTTTATAAAACCTGCCAATTTAACCACAAATTTCACCCTCAACATTTCATCCACAATTTTATAGGAGCATTTAAGGTTGTAAAAATACTTTTGAAATTTGCTATTTCTTAAGTTCAGACCTATTTGCTTTTAGTCATTGCATGATAGCCTGATTAATTTTATTCTGTCATTGTCATTGTCCACATATTTTGACATAGTTGGTTTTAATTATTGCGCTCTATCTCACTGCAGATTCAATATCCACTTAACACAAAACCCTTAATCTTGCAGTTCACAACACCATTCCACAATGATACGGTTATCTTATAAACCCATTTTTTTTGTTTTTTGTTCTTTGATTGGCATAATCTGATTTTCTTTTTCTGACTATGGTTTTTTGCAAGACACCATAGAAGTGCCTTCTTTTTACCACCAACAATGGCCAGTATACCCTCGATTTTTCCGCTTTAGATATGATGGAACAACGTTCTATATCAGACTAAGAAAACATCGGTAGAAAGCCTACTTTGCTGATGGACTAAACCACTTCAGAAAAGATTTAGCAATTTTTTAATCTGTGACCATTAAATTCTTGGCATGCGAAAACAAATCCACTTTTGACCTTTATTCCATCCCCTCACTACAGCACCAGAGCTGCGGAAGGCCACGCCTCTTCTCAAGAGAGCATATTTGGACACTTCAAATTGCTGCTTATATATGACATTGTTTTTTCTACCCTCCAAAGACTTCCAAATTGTGCCATGACACATGTTAATGACTGTGGTCAACACATGACCATCCTGAGAAGATTTGGACCTCTATTACAGTGGAATGTTGTGGTCTTTGACATTGGAATTAGCCAGAGATATGTTGTACCACCATGGTATCAATTCCTCACGGATAGTGATTTCTCACACGGTGATGAGGTCTCCTTCTATTACAGGAGCAACGATAAAATATGGGAAATTGTGATCCGCCACAACAAAAATTGGGATTATTAAATTCATTTTATGTAGTTTAACTTGTGTATCTTTTTCACTTTCTGGAACAATTTGCTTCTTTGACTTTCAACACTAAATATATTATCAATATTGAATCTATTGTTATTTGCACATTGGCTTTTATTTATGTCTGCTTTAAAAAACAAATAAATATACATGCAAATGTATAAATGTTGAGTTGGTTTAAGTGGAATATAACTATAGCTTTCTTTTCATTCATTGGGCCCAAGTCAACGATTCCAATTTTGTTATATCTGGCATGTTATTAAAGTTTTTTGAACTTCCCATTCTTACCAACTTTCGCAACTCTACAAATTAACAGGCCACAAATTTCTTAATGGCAGCTCAGTATCTAAATACCATATAACCTTTTTATAATAATTATATAAAAAAAGTCACAATTATCATGATTTTTTATTGATTGATAGTAGAAGTAAAGATTTTTACTATGTATAAAAATTATAATATAACAAAAATATGTTTTTATTAAAAAATATATTTATTGACAACTATCTACACATATTAGTTATTAGGTCGATATTGTGCCAAAGGGAGAAGTTTAGCTATAGATGGCTAAAGTACTTTTCCTAAAATGCTTAAGCTACAGATGCCTTGTCCTTGGAATGGGTCAGCCTCTCCTCCCCCTAACTTTTTATTAACCCAAAAAAAATGCTTATGTTTGATCAAATGACCCTGTCCCATACCTTTGCATAGCGACGACCCTCTGGCCATTAGGGTATGTTACTTAGTTAGTGATAGGATTCTTCTTCAATAAATCCTCTAACACAACTCAGATGAAAACCTCAAATTATTTAAATGTTCGAATTACATCAACTTATATGTATCTAATTGCCCTTGAATGATTGCTTTCAACACAAATTTCTTAACAACAACAATAACATTAGGATTTCTGATGTAAGCTCCATTGGAGCTTGAAGGCCTAGGATCTTCTTCATCAATGGATTCCTTTGCTTCTTCGAAGATGAATGACAATGGAATGGAGAAGGAAGAGAGAGAGGAGATGTCACTTCAAGGAGAAGATGAGTCTAGAAGAAGCTCACCACCATAGGAGGCCATGGATAAGAGCTTGGAGGAAGAAGGAGATGAATGAAGGGAGAGGAAGAGAAGAGCACGAAATTTTGTGCTCTAAAAGAGCTCTGAAATTTTAAGTTTAATTTTCAAATGATCAAAGTTTCAAAAAAATGCACACACATGACCTCTATTTATAGCCTAAGTGTCACACAAAATTGGAGGGAAATTTGAATTTCAATTCAAATTTCACTTGAATTTGAAATTGAATTTGTGGAGCCAAAATTTCACTAATTATGATTAGTCAATTTTAGTTATGGTTTATCCCACTAATCCAAGATCAATTCCAAGATTCTCCAATAAGTGTGCTTAGGTGTCATGAGGCATGTAAAGCATGAAGGACATGCACAAAGTGTGACTATATGATGTGGCAATGGGGTGTAGTAAGCAAATGCTCACCTCCCCCTCTAAAATTTAATTGGATTGGGCTTCTACCAATTCAATTAAATTTATTTCCAACCACACACATCAAATATTCACTTAGTGCATGTGAAATTACAAAACTACCCATAATATAAAAACTAGTCTAGGTGCCCTAAAATACAAGGGCTGAAAAATCCTATAATTCTAGGATACCCTACCTACATTATGGGGCCCTAAATACAAAGACCAAATATAATGACATCCTAGTCTAATATGTACAAAGATAATTGGACCCAACCTTGGCCCATGGGCTCAGAAATCTACCCTGAGGTTCATGAGAACCCTAGGACCTTCTTTAGCAGCTCTAGCCCAATCCTCTTGGAGCCTCTTGCTCATGGCTCTAGTGACTGGTCCCTTCCTAGGGAGGATTGCATCATCCCCTTCCCCTTGAAGAGGATTTGACCTCAAATCTGTTAGTTCGTCCTCCTCAATATCAGCTCCACCTGCAAAAGGAATTAAATAAAAAATGTTAAAAGTGGTGCTGACTCCATACTTTTCTGGGAGGTCCAACCTATAGGCATTGTTATTGATCCTCTCCAAAACCTGAAAAGGTCCATCCCCTCTAGGGCTAAGCTTGGATTTTCTTTTAGTAGGGAATCTATCCTTCCTAAGATGGAGCCAAACCCAGTCACCCTCATTAAGAACTAGCTCTTTTCTTCCTCTATTGCCTTTAGTTGAATACACTTTTGTTTGGGTCTCTATTTGGTTCTTAACCCTCTCATGCAACTTCTTTACAAACTCTGACCTAGATTCCCCTTCTTTATGTATAAAAGAAGTTTCAAGTGGGAGGGGAATGAGGTCTAACGGTATTAGGGGATTGAACCCATAGACAACCTCAAAAGGGGACTGCTTGGTGGTTCTATGAACCCCCCTGTTGTAGGCAAATTCTACATGAGGAAGATACTCATCCCAAGACTTATGGTTGCTGTCGCAACCTACCCTTCGACGGGAGGGCGACGTGAGGGCTCACGGGTGCGTCTTCCAAGAAAGGAAAATGCACGGAGTCGCCACCAACGTTTATTCGAGGAAAACATCGAAAAAACCGAAAAAAGACGTGGTCTGCGAACTTTAAGTGTGAAAGGTTCAGGAGTTGTATTTACGCACGGGGAAGGTATTAGCACCCCACGCGTCCATCACAAGGGGCGGCAACCTTTAATCTAGTGTGCAAATATGACATCAAAATGTTTCATTTTCCCCTTTTTTTATGTTTTTATGTCTTTTTATGCCTTTTGTATTTTTTTTATCTTTTTGTGGTCGACAAGGGTGTTTCCCTTGCTCCTATGTATTCCTCAATTGTGATAAGGAAATCAGACCTACGTAGTTCTTTTGAGAACTAAACGTTGGTTAAGTTGTTTTTATCTTTTTTGCAAGATATATTTTGACTGAACAAAAGGTCATTTAAGGTGTTGGACCATTAAACGATCTTTTGATTCTTTTGAAAGGAGAGAAAACATTAAGGCATTGGATAATGATCTCTTGGTTTTTCGAAAGAGGTGACAAGGTTATATGTCGACTTTAGGCTTTTAAAAGTCCACATTTAATAAAGGCAAAGAAGACCATTTCAAGGCGATGGACCTTAAAATGGTTTTTAGGTAATGACAAAAGCTTGGTTTGCGAGTTGATTTTAGCCTTAGTTTCACTTTGGTTATTAGTAAATTCGATTAAGAAAGAAAATCCCAAAGGAAAATGTCCAATTAAATTTTTTGATTATTTTATTTAAAGATATTTTTTTATTATTATATTATTATTTTGTCTCTTTTTGGTTTTAAACGTGGTTACGGCGTGAAAGATTGTTCGGATTTTATTCTAACAGAGATTAAAAGATATTACAACTCAAAGGATCGGTGGAAATTTATTTTATTTTTGATTAGGCCAGAAAACGACTTAAATAAATGGTTAAAGCACGCCAAAAGGGGGTACGAAAGGCAAACGAAATAAAAATAAAAGCACGCGAAACAAGTGGGGACAGCTAAGGGCACATAGAATGAATTGAAAGATTCGATTTCGGGAATTTATCGGTTGAAGACCGAAGAACGAACGAAGAATGATCAAGAACGGTGGAAAACCTTCACGAAATCGCCCACAGAAACGTCTCAGAAGCGTTACGGAAGCGCCTCGGCTTGGATTTTCTTCGCGAAAAAAATTTTTCTCACTAATTTTAAGCGAATCTCAGATACCAGGAGGGTTGAACCAATTTGTCCTGCCCTCTTTCCCCTATTTATAGGGGAAAAGAGGGAGGTGTTTGCCACCCAGCTCGCCCAGGCGAGCTAGGTTGCTTCCACCAGAAGGCACCGCCTTCTGTTGGAACATCCTGGAAGGCCCAAGTGGGCCTGATTTCTATTTGCACACCCCTGTTTACTAAATACACCCCCTTTGCCTTTTTTTGCTGATTCTTTTTCCGTAACGATATGGATCTTTACGAATTACGTAACGATACTTGTTTTCTTTCCGTAATGACACGAAACTTTACGCATTGCCTAATAATGCTTCCTTTCGACTCCCGACATGTCGTGGAACTTCACGGATTGCCTAACGATAGGTGTCAAGTACCTCGAAGCGGTCAAGCGAAGGTTGCATCCCACCAAACAGACGGTCCCCAGATGAAATTAGGGTATGACAGTTGTTCCTCTTTACTTGTCTTTTATTGGAGATAAAAGGGAAGTAAAGATAAGACACTAATTTCGTTCGAGCGGAGCATCATTCGGTCGGTCAATATCCCCACCAGCGGAACTTGTCGTTCAGAAAGAAAAGAAAAGACATCAGAAGCGTCAACAAACTTTAGTGTTTTGAAAACGACAAAGTTAGACAACCACGACACTTCCCTTCGCCATTGCACCCAATCGTCTCTGCCCAGTAAAGAAGAATCCCGTGCATCGCTGGGCTTGAATGTTTCCGGACGACGAGAGTAAAAAAAACTTGCAAAAATTTAGAGAATGATCAGTACCGAACGACCAACATCATCTTGATACCAACGAATTCGTTCGCCTCAGTTGACGAAAGGCGCGGATGACCATAAGGTATCTCCGTCTACCACCTGACTCGCTGTCTGTAGGATGACAAAAGGTGCAGAAGATGATGTCAGTCTCTGCGTGCTATCAGATGTTGAGCCTTACAGATAGCAAAAGAATGCGGATGACCATAATTTGTCTCTGCATGCTATCGGACTTGATTGTCTCTGGATAGTGAAAAAAAGGTGCGAGACCATAAGGTTCCCCCGCATGTCATCGGACTCGCCGTCTCTGGATGACAAAAGGTGAAAAAAGGTGCGGGACCATAAGGTTCCCCCGCATGTCATCGAACTCGCTGTCTCTGGATGACAAAAGGTGAAAAAAGGTGTGGGACCATATGGTTCCCCCGCATGTCATCGGACTCGCTATCTCTGGATGACAAATGGTGAAAAAAGGTGCGGGACCATATGGTTCCCCCGCATGTCATCGAACTCACTCTCTCTGGATGACAAAAGGTGAAAAAAGGTGTGGGACCATATGGTTCCCCCGCATGTCATCGGACTCACTCTCTCTGGATGACAAAAGGTGCAAAAAGGTGCGAGACCATATGGTTCCCTCGTATGTCATCGGACTCGCTGTCTCTAGATGACAAATGTACAGATGACCATAATTTGTCTCTGCGTGCTATCAGGCGTTGAGTCTTACAAATAGCAGAAAGAATGTTTATACGGATAACCACTTGGGTATTTCCACATGTCACCTGACTTCAGGGTCAGTATGATAGAGATTGTGGGGCGGCCGACAAAAGCGAGGCTCTTGCTCCTACGTATCCTCAATTTGTGATGAGGAACTCAGACCTACGTAGTTCTTGATAACAGTGAGACTAAAATAGTCTCGGTGGTTTCTTCACTAAAATGCGAACATGCTCTAGTAAAGAGACAAAACTTCCAACTGATCAGAGCAACATATGCTTTTTTTGGATGAAAAACAATGTGTCTATCGGGGAAGGAGAGTATGCTGATGAAATTTTCTCATAACCATAAATGAGATTTTGGATGTTAGCATTTCATTTCTAAATGACCATTTAGAGGAAACACTGGGTTCAACAAAAATAGAAGAAAATCACTCAAAGTGTATCAACTTCACACAGGTAAGTGTTTTATCCTAATTTCGAACTATAGATATGTCATGACTTGATTTTGCAAATCATTTCCTATCAAATCAAAGATTACATGCGTGATCATGGATCAATAGGACTTTTTCTTGGGAATGGTTTTTTTTCTTGTGGGGAATGTGCTTTGAGTGTTCTTGGCCTTTTCCTTTTCTGTTTTTGTTTAGTGTGAGGTGAACAAGCCACCGATGCACAGGGTTTTGGTTGGCAATCAAAGGTAGAGGACCACTTTAGGTCGTGGTTTCCTTTCTTTTTTTTGTTTACTTTGTGACAATTCTGTATTGTTCAGATATTGTCTGGTTCAAAGACCTTTTTGCATATTTCTTATGTTTTCTTCCGATCTTTGATCGAGAATTTTCTTTCCTTTTTTGCTTTCTCCCACTCTTTGATTGGGAATTTTATTTCTTTTTTGCTTTCTCCCACTCTTTGATTGGGAATTTTATTTTTATTTTTTTGTTTTCTTCCGAGGGCAAGGATTGACATTCTCACCCTGGATCAAGGTTTATGGTAAGTTGGGATTTTGGCTCAAGGCTTGTAGAACAGCTAGACATGATATCTGTTAGGGTTTGGCCAGCAGTTTGGGGGTAAAGGGGATGTCCCACATTATTTCCATGATACACATGCAACAATGATGATTAGGAAATTTTATGCAAAACTGGTCATGCATGCACCCATGTGGACACTCAAGCATCAAGTTTTTATGGTCATGTGACACTAGGGCTTAGGATTCATTTTCCCTATTTAAGTCAACCTAGTGTTTCCAAAACATGTTCTTTTATCAAGTCATGCATTCATCCGAGTCTATTTTGGGCATTTGGAAAAATTTTCACAGCATTCACCCTTCAGGTGTATACACATTTTTTTTCAAAAACTGGTTATGATCAGTGAATTTTTTCAAAGAAAAGCTGGAAGTTATCTCTTTTCAAAAGCACGTTGGTTTTTTTAGCTAGACAACTTATTATTATTTTTTCTTTTTTCTCTCTTTTTCTTTTTCTTTCTCTCCCCTTTTTAAGTTATTATCATTTGTTTATTTCCTTTTTCTCTTTTTCTCTCTGAAAAGGTCGTGCGGACGAGGGCACACACTACCTACTTACGTCTAACCATGAAAAAACGCACAAAATGGTAAGTTGCAAAAACGGTGACGAAATAACTGAGAGGCATAACGCCAACTTTTAGTAGAAACAAAAACAGTAACTAAAAAACCGTAATGTTAGTAACAACATAGACAATGACAGAAAACAGTAATGTTAGTAACAAAAGTACGGTGACCTTGGTCACTTGGCTCCGCTGCCTCCCAAGAAATCGAGCAGGTCAGTCATCTCTTCATCCATATGGGACTCATCTGCCTCACCGAGGGATCCTACAGGCTCCTCCCCTGCCTGGGCCTCGGGCCAGTCTGCAGGCCATGCGACCTCATCCCCAAACTGCTTCGGAGTAGGGCATGCAAAAAGGGCGGAACCCTGCCCCTGCTAGCTGAGGCTGAACCGGTAGAGACACTCATGTATCTGCACCTGCCCACGGTGGCTGGATGCCTGCTGGCAAACTAAATGCTATAGATAATGCTCCATGCCTAGTGACCCAGCGGGATCGGTCTGCCGAGGTGGTGGCAATGCGTCTGCGGCTTGATGTGCATCACCCTACGCCTGCCTAGGCGTGCAGTACTTCTCGATGAAGGCCCGAGTGATCGGTGGTCGGTGGTCGGATTACTTTACTGGGGGTGATGGGAACTCCGAAGGACTGGTAGAGGCCCGTGATCAGCGCCGAAAACCCCAGGGCCCAGTTGGACTTATCTGGGTCCAGAGGGTGCCTGGTAGGCGCCATACCTGCAAACAAATAAATGGCATCAACAATCACCTGGGCCACGTGGACGCTCATCCGTGTCAGGATGGCATATACCAACTGGCACTTAGGCAGAGGGAGATCAGAGTTGTGATCGCTAGGTAAGACATTGCTGAGCAGCAGTGTCATCCATGTCTGGGTCAAAGTGGTCATGCTGGTGCGCATGATCCGCACCCGCCTCCCTGCAGCGGTCCGGGTGAAATCCTGCCCCGGTGTGCACAACAGTTGGGCAATGGCTTCCTCATCGAACCCATCGGCCCTATTCCTCCTCTGGCTGAACTCACACTGTTGGCCTTCCTCCAAAACTAGCAGGTCACCCAGGAACTGGCTGAGGGCATCTGCGTCAAAGGGAATCCACTGACCCCTCACCCACGAACGCATGTCTCGCACTCCCTCCTCTGTGGGCCAAGCATTAGCATAGAACTCTAGGACTATCTTAGGGTCAAACTTGGCCATGGGAGTCACTAGTGGTGTCCAACGTCTGCGAGCTATCTCCTCCTGAAAGTCTGTATACTCATCCTCTCTGAGCTGAACACGCCTCTCCCTGTGGAACGACCATCCTTTGATGGCCTCGAAGCGTTGCTGGTGCTCGGCACTCCGGAAATGATGACTATCAAACTCGGGGGCGGCACTGGACCCTTCTCTTGTGGCGTCTCTTCAAGACCTCTTCATGGAGAGTTTCTTCGGAGCCATTTCCTGCAAAAACGTTTAGAAAGTTAGTTCAAGAAAACCTAATCAAAATGAAAGCCAGATCAAGCCAAACAACGTACCCTTTTTCCAACAAAGCATGAATATCCATATGAATTTTGAAAGGAATGCTTACACGTTAATGTGCGGGTTCTCCTAGGATATTCATACATTTATACTTATCTTTCCCTCGTTGAACGACATACTACAAGATGCACCTACTTTCGTTTTTTTGCAAAGAAATTCCTTACGCTATGTGTCAAACTATCCATACATATTTTCCAAGGCTTTTGCTACCTACCTACCCCATTCTTTTTGCTATATGTTCACATTCACATACATGTTCATACATTTGAGAGGCAACTTCATGTTATATATTCGCATATGTTTACACTCATTCGAAAACAATTTTATGTTGCACCTTCATTGGAAAAGCAATCTTTGTACTACTCATTCACTTTCTTGAAAGGCAATTTCATATCATATGTTCCTATTTTGAGAAGCATTTTCGTGCCATTTTCTACATATATGCACATTTGCAAAGCATTTAGCTACCTATTCAACATACACATGTACATGGTGAACAACATTTTCACACTATCTAGGTACAAGGAAAACATGGTGCAGCCCAAACCAAGTGCTGGCCTTAAGGGGAAACCTCACCAATCATGCTCTCACTTTCATGCCTTCTTGTATTTCAACAAACAAAGGCTTGGGCCCCCTAGGCCTAAGCCATCTTGTGGCATTTTTCCTAACTTTTTCCATCTATCCGCATCCCAAAAATGGTAATCATACATACACAAACCCATCTAAAAGCCATATTCACAAACTTAGGTGAAAACACCATTGAGGCATTTCATCGAGCACTTGGTGGGCACACTTTTGGGTACCATCAACAAGGGAATAGGGCCAATGTGGCTTGACCCATTATTTTAGAACACAACCTAGGCCTAAGGCCATCCCCTACAACCCCCCAATTCAATGAATCAAAGCATAAATTTGCCCCAAATTGTCTCACGGTATTGGTCAAATTATGTACAATTTAAAGCGCAAAAGACATCAATGGAAAGCTAGAAACCAAAGGATAGTGCACTTACTTGTATGGAAGGACCAAAGACACTAAAAATGGAAGCAAAAGCGCAAAAATGGTGGCCTAGGGGCGAAAACCTGCAAAACCCGTGGGTGCTGCGTTTTTGAATGAGGGAGGGGAGTTTTGGGTGGAGAGAAACTCCCCCATCCCTCGTTTTTATGTTTTCAGGTGCAGGGGTGCTCGCCCAGGCGAGCTAACCCTGCATTTTTTTGAGGTATTTTGCTACCTAAACATATGTATATTTTTGTGATGTATTTTTGCTATATACATGCGTATCCAAGGTATCTTGCTACCTAAACATACATATATATTTTTTGTGAGGTATTTTTGCTATATACATGCATATCCAAGGTATCTTGCTACCTAAACACACACACACACACACACACACACACACACACACACATATATATATATATATATATATATATATATATATATATATATATATATATATATATATATATTGTGAGGTATTTTTGTTACATACATGCATATCCAAGGTATCTTGCTACACACATACATATATTTTGTGAGGTATGACTACCTTTCGAGCTTGTGCTTGTTTTATTTAAATTCCTAGGATCATGAGCAACTAGGTGTGTCCTACTATGACTTGAGAAACAAAAGGTGAACAAATAACAAGCAGGAATTTAAAAGGTACTAGGTTGCCTCCTAGTAGTGCTTCTTTAACGTCTTGAGCTGGACGCGTGATGACTTGTCGGTCACGGACCTAGTACTTTGCTTACCTTTGGCTTTGGACCTGGTCGCCTATTGGTCGGCCATGTGTCGTAGGCAACACTCTAACCTTTTTGTGGATGAGCTAAGGTGAACTCTAGAGGTGGTGGCGGTGCGCCTGTTGCCCACTACTGTGATGCCTCGCCCTGCGCCTACCTGGGGCGCAGTACTTTTCGATGAAAGTCCGGTTAATAGGGGCCCTGATGACCTTGCAGGGGGTGACAGACACTCCGTAGAACTGACAGAGGCCTGTAATCATAGGTGGAAACCCCAAGACCCTGTTGGACTTCTCCGGGTCCACTAGGTGTCTTGCGGGCGCAATCCCTGCAAACAATAGATGACATCGAAAATTAGTTGAGAGAAGTGCATACTTACCTATGTCACGATGGCATGACCTTGCTGGGGGGGACGGGCACCTTGTAGGACTGACAGAGGCCCGTAACCAGAGCTGGAAACCCCAGGGCCCTGTTGGGCTCCTCCAGGTCCACTGGGTGTCTTGTGGGCGTGATCCCTTCAAATAGTAGATGGCATCAGAAATCAGTTGAACCATATGCATACTTGCCTATGTCGGGACAGCACAACCAACTGATACTTCCGCAGGGGGAGATCGACATTGCGGTCACTGGGCAGAATGTTGCTAAGTAGCAATGTCATCCATATCTGTGTAAGAGTGGTCATGTTGGTGTGCATGATCCACACTCATCTCTTTGCAGCGGCACGGGTGAAATCTTGCCTCGGTATGGATAGTAGCTGCGTGATAGCCTCCCTCTCTGGTTGTGCTTGCACAGTTGATTGCTCTCCAATATCAGGGGGTGCCCTAGGAACTGATAAAAGGAAACTATTGGCCCTTTAACCGGGAGCGCAAGTCTCGGTTAAGCATTTAAGGGCAGAGGACCTTAAATTCTCTTAAGGTGTGGATATGGAGCCCACTGAAAGTGAGGACGCGTAGCCCTCAAAAGGCGGAGGCGTGCAGCCCTCTGAAGTTGAGGATGTGTCGCCCTTTGAAGGCGAGGGCGTATAACCCCTGAAGGTGAGCGTGTGCAGTCCTCTGAAGGCGAGGGCGTGTAGCCCTCTGAAGGCGAGGGCATGCTGACCTCTGATTGCGAGGACGTGTAGTCCTCTGAAGGTGAGGGCGTGCAGCCCTCTGAAGGCGAGAACGTGTTGTCCTCTGAAGGTGAGGGCGTGCATCCCTCTGAAGGCAAGGACGTGTTGTCCTCTAAAGGCGAGGACGTGCAGCCCTCTGATGGCGAGCATGTGTAGCCCTCTGAAGGCAAGGGCATGAAGACCTCTAATGGCGAGGACGTGTAGTCCTCTGAAGGTGAGGGCATGCAGCCCTCTGAAGGCGAGAACGTGTTGTCCTCTGAAGGTGAGGGCATGCAGCCCTCTGAAGGCGAGAACGTGTTGTCCTCTGAAGGTGAGGGCGTGCATCCCTCTGAAGGCGAGGATGTGTTGTCCTCTAAAGGCGAGGACGTGCAGCCCTCTGATGGCGAGGATGTGTAGTCTTCTGAAGGTGAGGGCGTGCAGCCCTTTGAAGGCGAGGACGTGTTGTCCTCTAAAGGCGAGGACGTGTAGTCTTCTGAATGTGAGGGCGTGTAGCCCTCTGAAGGTGAGGACGTGTAGTCCTCTGAAGATGAGGACGTGTAGTCCTCTGAAGATAAGGATGTTTAGTCCTTTGAAGGTGAGGACGTGAAGTCCTCTAAGGGCGAGGACGTGTAGCCCTCTGAAGGTGAGGACGTGTAGTCCTCCGAAGGTGAGGACATGCAGTCCTCTGAAGGCGAGGACGTGTAGTTCTCTAAAGGTGAGAGCGTGTAACCCTCTGATGGCGAGGACTTGTAGTCCTCTGAAGGTGAGGACGTGTAGGGATCTGAAGGTGAGAGCATGTAGCCCTCTGATGGCGAGGACGTTTAGACCTCTAAAGGTGAGGGCGTGCAGCCCTCTGAAGGTGAGGACGTGTAGTACTCTGAAGATAAGGATGTGTAGTCCTCTGAAGATGAGGATGTTTAGTCCTTTGAAGCTAAGGACGTGCAGTCCTCTGAAGGCGAGGGCATGTAGTCCTCTGAAGGCGAGGAGGTGTAGTCCTCTGAAGGTGAGGACATGCAGTCCTCTGAAGGCGAGGACGTGTAGTCCTCTGAAGGTGAGAGCTTGTAGCCCTCTGATGGCGAGGACGCGTAGTCCTCTTAAGGTGAGGACGTGTAGTTCTCTAAAGGTGAGAGTATGTAGCCCTCTGATGGCGAGGACGTTTAGTCCTCTGAAGGTGAGGGCGTGGAGCCCTCTAAAGGTGAGGACATGTAGTCCTCTGAAGATGAGGACGTGTAGTCCTCTGAAAATGAGGATGTTTAGTCCTCTGAAGGTGAGGATGTGCAGTCCTATAAAGGCGAGGACGTGTAGTCCTCTGAAGGCGAGGACGTGTAGTCCTCTGAAGGTGAGAGCGTGTAGCCCTCTGATGGCGAGGACGCGTAGTCCTCTGAAGATGAGGACGTGTAGTCCTCTGATGGCGAGGACGTGTAGTCCTCTGTAGGTGAGGACGTGTAGTCCTCTAAAGGTGAGAGCATGTAGCCATTTGATGGCGAGGACGTGTAGTCCTCTGAAGGTGAGGGCGTGCAGCCGTCTAATGGCGAGGGCATGTAGCCCTCTGAAGGCGAGGACGTGTAGTCCTCTAAAAGTGAGGGCGTGCAGCCCTTTGATGGCGAGGACGTGTAGTCCTCTGAAGGTGAGGGCGAGCAGCCCTCTGAAGGTGAGGACGTGCAGTCCTCTAAATGTGAGGGCGTGCAGCGCTCTGATGGCGAGGAAGTGTAGTCCTCTAAAGGTAAGGACGTGTAGTCCTCTAAAGGCGAGGACGAGTAGTCCTCTGAAGATGAGGACGTGTAGTCCTCTGATGGTGAGGACGTGTAGTCCTCTGATGGTGAGGACGTGTAGTCCTCTGATGGCGAGGACGTGCTGTCCTTTGAAGGTGAGGACGTGTAGTCCTCTGAAGGTGAGAGCATGAATCCCTCTGATGGCGAGGACGTGTAGTCCTCTAAAGGTGAGGGCGTGCAGCCCTCTGATGGCGAGGGCATGTAGCCCTCTAAAGGCGAGGACGTGTTGTCCTCTAAAGGTGATGGCGTGCAGCCCTCTGATGGCGAGGATGTGTAGTCCTCTAATGGTGAGGGCGTGCAGCCCTCTGAAGGTGAGGACGTGCAGTCCTCCAAAGGTGAGGACGTGCAGTCCTCTGAAGGTGAGGACGTGCAGCCCTTTGATGGCGAGGAAGTGTAGTCCTCTGAAGGTGAGGATGTGTAGTCCTCTAAAGGCGAGGACATGTAGTCCTCTGATGGTGAGGGCGTGTAACCTTCTGAAGGCGAGGACAGGTAGTCCTCTAAAGACAATAGGTTCTAGTACCCAAGGGTCTACCCTTATGAGAAAGCATGAGATTGACTCATTGAGAGGGCTGGTCATCCGAAATTCAAAAGATTGGACATTAGATGTAGGAAATCTATCCAGTTAACATGATTTTTAGGGATGCAGATGCATGCAACCTTTGTCGTGAAATTTGGTAAATGCGGACTTCATATGAAACAATGCAATGTTATTGAAAGTTGTACAATGTTCATGACATTCTTTCCCTATTTTATGATTTTGATTTAATTTTTTTGGAAAACACAGATTGACTGTCCTTTTAAAAGAGGTGATAATTCATGCAATCTTATCCTATCTTTTGCAAATCTCTCCGGGAACTCCCTCAGAGTGTTTGTTCTGTTTGATTTGGTCACTTGACCATTTTGGAGTGACGACAATGGAGTCGTTTGATGTTTAATCAATCCATTGAAATTCCAGGATTTGTCCCCCCCCCCTTTTGTTTAAAAACATCGACGGGTGAGAACTTTTGATCCGCCCCTAGGTTCACTTGAGGCTCATGCACAATGCCCCTCATTGACCCAGTGTAAGGCTTTGAGGTACCAATCGTTGTCTTTTGTCATGACCTTGTAGCAGGGAACCTATTGGGTGAGAACTTCTAATCTGCCCTTGGTTCGCTTGAGGTTTATGCATGGTGCCTTTCATTGCCCCAGTGTAGGGCTCTGAGGTAACCATCGTTGTTTTGTTTTTCACAACCTTGTAGCAAGGAAGAATGAAAGAAACGGTTGATTCTTGCAAAAAAGGGTTTTCCAAGGACGAGAAATAGTTGAAGGATTTTTTTTCAGTTGATGGATTAAGTCAAATGACTCCTATTCTTGATAACTCACTTCTCTAGGAATGATAAAATGAGGTCACATGAATGTCTATATTTTTACTTGAAAACACAATCAATCAAATGTTTTTTTCCTTTTCTTTTTGAACTTTTCTGCTTTACTCGTTGCTTACGACATCCTCACCAAATGTGTAGCACGAGTAATTTTTTATTAAACGGTCTTGGAAGTCCAAACTCAGGAGCACATGTCGCTTGAGCAAACAAACCAGTGGCTTGCACCCACATTCAAGTGGAAGCAAAGATGTAATTGCGAAGGGATGAGGGACGAAGATGTCAAATTTATCCATTGTATTTAGCATTGTAACTGTGGTTTACAATAATGGCATAAACTTGAAAATCCTGATGAGTCATTAGAGACATCTAACAACAACCTTCAAATTTCCCCATGTGTGGCATCTCTTGTCAATGTCAGGACTTACACGCGATTCTCCTCAAATTTCAGCCAGCCCACATCAATTAGACTTTGCACCTTACGCTTCGAGGTCATACAGTGCTCGATGGAATGCCCCAGGGCTTCTCCATGACAAGCACACGTTGCGTTCGAGTCGTATCCTCGGAAAAATGGAGGTTGAGGAACCTTGGTTGGGGTTATGGCTACCATTGAATTATCTAGTAGATATGGGAGCAAGTCAACATAGGACACAGAAATTGGGGTGAATTCTACAGGCTTTTCGCTGCAAAATTCATTTCTTGGTTGGTGTTTTGGTTTATGCTAAAGGTGGTGTTTGTCTTTGGAAGTGCGGTAGACATGCTTTGTGGTTGATTTAGGGATGGCCTTTGTGGATAACTGGGTGGTAGGTAAGGAGAAGGGTTGTTATTGGCTGAGTAATGACATTGTTGGGCCAGTGGGAAGTTTGGTCATGTAGGAATGATAGTCGCTGCATGGGTTTCTCCTTCATTCTATCCTCTTCATTTGCCCCAGTTTTCTCATTCGTTCAAGCAGGATGATTAAATTTGCCTCTTTTCAGACCCACTCCGATCATCGAAAACTAAATAAGCAAAGCTTGAAGGTGTGTAGCCCACCATCTTTTCATAGTAGAACACTGGTAATGTGTCTACTATCACGGTTATCATCTCCCTTTTCGTCATTGGGGGTGCCACCTAGGCTGCCAGGTCTCTCCACCTTTAGGTGTATCCTTTGAAAGATTCATGTCCCTTTTTACACATGTTCTGTAGTTGCATCCTATCCGGAGCCATATCAGAATTGTACTGACACTGCCTAACGAAGGCAACCATTAGGTCCTTTCAAGAATGGACTCGGGATGGTTCCAAGTTAGTGTACCAGGTAACAGCTACCCCAGTAAGACTTTCTTGGAAGAAATGTATCAGCGGTTCCTCATCTTTTGTGTATGCCCCCATCTTCCGACAATACATCTTTGGATGGTTCTTGGGGCAAGTAGTCTCCTTGTACTTGTCAAAGTTCGACACCTTGAACTTGGGAGGGGTGATGATATTGGGTACTAGCAAAGGCATAATCTTCGCCTCCTTCAATGGCCCTGAGTCTTTCCTTTAGATGATCCAACTTCTCCCATTTTTGCCATAGCATGAGGGTTTTTACCCACTGTGGAATGCAAGGGGTGTGGTTGTGGGTGATACTGAGGGCCCTCCAAAGTGTTTTGCAAGGGTATACCACCAACTGCTTGCCCTTCAGTGGCATATCCGAGGCAAGGCTCGAAGTCAGCTAGATTGTGGTGGGAAATTTCATGTGTCTCCCCCATGGTTTGAGAGACATGTGCATAATCAGTTTGGGGTTTTCGGCTCTCAATGAGTATAGGAGTGGAGTTATTGACATTCTCATTGGGAGTGTACACCACATTGGGTGGTGTATAGTTGGGAGGCAAGCCATATGGTGGGAAGGTGTGCTTGTTTTGAATTTGCACATAATAGGGGCCGCCCGTACTTCCCAAATATTTGCCTACCATATCTGAGGTTGGATGATTCATTTGGTTGAGGCCAGATGGGGGCATCGGGTTCACCTTAGCAACAGCGCTGGTAGCGGCAACTACAACCGCATTGGCTTCCATTATCTTCTTCATGCTCATCACGACCTCCATCATTGTGGCCATTTTGTCTTTTATGACCTCCATGTCGGCCTTCATCTTCTCTTGCATCTCCTCTGCTTCACCCATTACTCTAGCTCTAGCACGAGTTCGGTGAGGGTGCCGTAAAGCATGTTCTTTTCTTTTTGATAACAATGATTAAGTTCATTTTTTTTCAAGGAAAGAATGCAATGAGCAATGCAACCAATGAAAAACATGGATGTATGCGAATGATGCATAGTTGAAGTATTGCGAATTTTTACGCAGGATATGGGGTTGAATCAATTTAGATTTTCAACATGGTCCATGACATCTTTGTCAAGGTGAAACTGGAAGTAACAAGGACATCAATAGTCCTAAATGTGTTTGGAAGTAGAAGAAGCAGCGATGTAACTTGATCCATCTTTTGCCCCAATTTTTACAAGATGGTTACTTCCATACTTCAACTTGACTTGATGAACCTTTTCGTAAAAGCATGAGTTTGGTTCAACCCGGTAATCCAAGGAATGGCAATTCTGATCGCCAATACTTCAACAACATTTCATAGGGATGAAAGACTCGGGAATACGCATGCTATGCATGGAAAATGTATTTATGAGATTAAGATGCCCGAAGAGACATCATTTCCTAGTTAACCATGCATTAGGTACCATGCTCAATCATTTTGTTTTGTTGTTTGTTTTCTTTTTTAGAAATGGGTTTATGATCCCAACATGGTTGGCTCATGGTACCTAACACATGCAACTAAGAATGTAGTGTGAATTTTCACGCTTCCTTTTTTGTTTTTGTTTTGCAGAGGGAAACGCAAGGATCATGCATGAGCAAACATGAAAACAAAAGGTATGCAGTTTGTAGAACAAAAAGTATGTTGAACGCATATGCATGATGATGCAATGACTCATGCAAAATATGATGCTGGAATATGATAATGGACAAATGGAGGAACAATATGTTCATTATGATGCCATGAAGAGATGCTTATGCGATGCATGATATGAATGCATTTACAAAAATGATAGACCGAAAAATCATATCTTCTTACTTGCGCATTTGGGGGCGCAGTGCCCCATGTGTACAGTTAAGAAGGTGATATGGACCTTCCAGCTTCCCGTGACAAAAGACGAGACCAATATACAAAGCGTGCGAGACGACATGATGCAGATGCGCAAAAGCACAACACGGGGATGTACACAGTATGACAATATCCACAAATAATCATACAGCAAAGGCGTACATGACATTTAGGTTATATGCATGGCAATGTTTAAAAGGCACGCAACGTGTTTGCTTCGTGCCCCTATTTTAGGGACCTAAATGGGAGGAACTAAAAGGCTTTTAGTGATAATTCCCAAGGTGGTCATATCTCTCTTGATGGTTTCTAGAGGTATCATCCCCTTCGAAAAACATATTGCGGCAGTAGGGACTACCAGCAACAATATGTTATCAAAGAGAAAAACTCTAGATGAGGGTTCACTGTTATCAAGCAAGTCGGAGACCCAGCATGACCACAGATTCACCTCCACTCCTTATGTTCCCACGGACCCGGGTATAGGGCCCCTTTTCAACTCACCGTGTGTGCAAATAGTGTTTGGTGTTGGTGTGCATCAAATGAATAAATATTTACCTCATGCATACATTAAAAAAACACACTAAAAGCATCAAAAGAGTTTATATATACAAGAACATAAGGAAAAAGACAAAGAAAAAGAACAAAAGGGAAGTCATGGTAAGGAAAACACACTAATTGATTGGCCTAACTCTCTAAAAACTGTCCCCAGTGGAGTCGCCAACTGTCGCAACCTACCCTTCGGCGGGAGGGCGACGCGAGGGCTCACAGGTGCGTCTTTCAAGAAAGGAAAATGCGCAGAGTCGCCACCAACGTTTATTCGAGGAAAACATCGAAAAAAATGGAAAAGACATGGTCTACGAACTTCAAGTGTGAAAGGTTAGGGAGTTGTATTTATGCACGGGGAAGGTACTAGCACCCCACGCGTCCGTCACAAGGGGCGGCAGCCTTTAATCAAGTGTGCAAATATGACTTCAAAATGTTTCATTTTCCCCTTTTTTATGTTTTTATGTCTTTTTATGCCTTTTGTATTTTTTTATCTTTTTGTGGTCGACAAGGGTGTTTCCCTTGCTCCTACGTATTCCTCAATTGTGATAAGGAAATCAGACTTACATAGTTCTTTTGAGAACTAAACGCTGGTTATGTTGTTTTTATCATTTTTGCAAGATATATTTTGACTGAACAAAAGGTCATTTAAGGCGTTGGACCATTAAACGATCTTTTGATTCTTTTGAAAGGAGAGAAAACATTAAGGCATTGGATCATTAATGATCTCTTGGTTTTTTGAAAGAGGTGACAAGGCTATATGTCGACTTTAGGCTTTTAAAAGTCCACGTTTAATAAAAGCAAAGAAGACCATTTCAAGATGTTGGACCTTAAAATGGTTTTTAGGTGATGACAAAAGCTTGGTTTGCGAGTTGATTTTAGCCTTAGTTTCACTTTGGTTATTAGTCAATTCGATTAAGAAAGAAAATCCCAAAGGAAAACGTCCGATTAAATTTTTTGATTATTTTATTTAAAGATATTTTTTTATTATTATATTATTATTTTGTCTCTTTTTGGTTTTAAACGTGGTTACGGCGTGAAAGATCGGTCGAATTTTATTCTAACAGAGATTAAAAGATATTACAACTCAAAGGATCCGTGGAAATTTATTTTATTTTTGATTAGGCGAGAAAACGACTTAAATAAATGGTTAAAGCACGTCAAAAGGGGGTACGAAAAGCAAACGAAATAAAAATAAAAGCACGGGAAACAAGTGGGGACCGCTAAGGGCACATAGAATGAATTGAAAGGTTCGACTTCGGGAACTTACCGGTTGAAGACCGAAGAACGACGAAGAATGATGAAGAACGGTGCAAAACCTTCACGAGATCGCCCACGGAAACGTCTCGGAAGCGTTGCGGAAGCGCCTCGGCTTCGATTTTCTTCGCGGAAACAATTTTTCTCACTAATTTTAAGTGAATCTCAGATACCAGGAGGGTTGAACCAATTTGTTCTGCCCTCTTTCCCCTATTTATAAGGGAAAAGAGGGAGGTGGTTGCCGCCCAGCTCGCCCAGGCGAGCTAGGTTGCTTCCACCAGAAGGCACCGCCTTCTGTTGGAACATCCTGGAAGGCCCAAGTGGGTCTGATTGCTATTTGCACACCCCTGTTTACTAAATACACCCCCATTTCCTTTTTTTGCTGATTCTTTTTCCGTAATGTTATGGATGGATCTTTACGAATTACGTAACGATACTTGTTTTCTTTCCGTAATGTCACGAAACTGTACGGATTTCCTGATAATGCTTCCTTTCGACTCCCGACATGTCGCGGAACTTCACGGATTGCCTAACAATGGGTGTCAAGTACCTCGAAGCGGTCAAGCGAAGGTTGCATCCCGCCAAACAGATGGTCTCCGGATGAAATTAGGGTATGACAATTGCCTTTCAGAAGACCCCTTAAAAGGGTGGATAAAGACCTATTCACAACCTCTGTTTGCTCATCAGTTTGTGGACGACAAGTGGTAGAGAAAAGAAGTTTAGTTCCTAGCTTAGCCCATAAGGTTTTCCAGAAGTGGCTAAGGAACTTAGCATCTCTATCTGATACAATGGTCCTAGGCAAACCATGGAGTCTCACAACTTCCCTGAAAAAGAGTTTTGAGATGTGGGAAGCATCATCCACCTTGTGGCATGGTATAAAGTGTGCCATCTTGCTAAACCTATCCACCACCACAAAGATAGACTCTGCACCTCTTTGAGTTCTAGGAAGCCCAAGGACAAAGTCCATACTAATGTCTACCCAAGGTGCAGAGGGGATGGGTAAGGGTGTGTATAGCCATGAGGCATCACCCTAGACTTGGCTTGTAAACAAGCCACACACCTTGATATGAACCTTCATTGCACAAAGGCTGATTTAGGATTGTCTAGGATTAAATCTTCATGGAAAATTCAGAAATTGATTAAGAAAAGGATGGGAAATTGGCAAGATTCAAGGGTTGGGTAGTGGCTAATTTCCAGGGTCTTAATAAGGTGGATCTTGGCATAAAATGGATGAATGGGATGGTAAAAACATAGGTTAAGTGGTGGCTGAACAGAAATATAGAAATGGTTATAACTCAAGCTACAGGGCTCCAAATGAGGTGATTCCAAAACAAGGTGAAAGGTCTCGCTTTTAGTTTCAATTTAGGCTCAAGAATCCCTCAATTTGAATGAGTAAAACGAGAGTTATGGTCACGAGATAATTCTGGGCTGAATTGGATTTTCTAGAAATTGTGGTTTGAAGGAACAAGGTTGAAGATGAAATGGTGGAAGGAAAGAATCACTCTTTCCAGCGAGGGCAACACCCAAAGGATGTGAAAGACCTTTGATATAGCCAAGGTGTTCTTGAATCACTCAAGAACTTAGGAAAATCACTCTCACTAAGATAAAAGAGATTAACTCTAATTTTTCTGAATAAAACTCAACTTGTGTTTATTGATAAAATGGTTCAGCTTATATAGAAGCTTTACATCAGATTTCAGTAATGATCCACTAACCTAGAATTAAAAGAACTTAATGCCATTAACCTAGGGAATTAAAAGAACGTAATGGCTGAGTGTAACTGAAATTGTGGCAACCAAAAGTCACCCCCAACAGCCCTCAAGTCAGCCACCATTTGGTCTCCCAAAAGGTTGATGCCTAGGTTGCCAATTGGGCCCTTATTACAACTTGAACTAAACCTAACTAAAGCCCTTTTAGTTGATTAAACCAAAAGATATTTTTGGTCAGCCAACTTTACAAGGATTGGGCCATTATTTAGACAAACTAAACACTCTAAAATTGAGACAAAGTGGTGCCATTTAGTCTTCCTCCATTTGGGCCATGATACAACTCACAACCTTGGACTTTTCTCCTTGAAACTTGGGCTTGTATTCAAATAGTATGGACAACACTTGTTGAAGAGCTTCCTTGGCTTTCCTTGCTCTAGCCCTTGTCATAGGTCCTCCAAGTCCTTCAAGTGGATCCTTGCCCTTGCTCTTGGTCATGTCCTCATCACACCTAGTGCAATGCTTATGGACATCTTTCTTCATATGGGGCCAATAAAACTTTTCTTTGAGTAAGTCAAAGGTCTTGTCTATCCCAAAGTGGCCCATGAGCCCACCCTCATGGCTCTCTTTCACAAGTAATTTCCTAATGGATCCTTAGGGTATGCAAAGCTTTCCCTCTTTGAACAAATACCCCTCAGCCAAATAGAATCCATCTTGGGCTTTTTTCCCACAACTCTCGTAAATGGGAGAGAAATGTTCATCTAAAGCATACAAGTCCCTAATATTATCAAATCCTAAAATTTGAGCTCCTAGGGAGCAAAACAATGTGTGTCTCCTAGAGAGAGCATCAGCTACCACATTTGTTTTTCCCTTTTTGTATTTGATAACATATGGTAATTGCTCTAGGTACTCTACCCATTTTGCATGCCTCTTGTTTAACTTGTTTTTCCCTGTAATGCACTTAAGTGATTGATGATCACTATGAATGACAAATTCCTTGAAAACAAGGTAATGTTCCCAAGTTTGGAGGGCTCTTATTAAGGCATAAAGCTTTTTATCATAGGTGGGATAGTTGAGGGTGGCACTATGAAGTTTTTCACTAAAATAAGCAATAGTGTGCCCACCATGTAACAATACAGCTCCAACTCCCACTCCAGAGGCATCACATTCTAGCTCAAAAGTTTTAGAAAAGTTAGGAAGAGCTAGAACAGGTGCCTTAGTAAGCTTTTCTTTGATCAAAGCAAAGGCTTGCTCTTGTTTTTCACCCCAGGTAAATGCCACATTCTTCTTCACCAACTCATTGAGAGGTGATGCAATTTTAGAGAAATTAGGAACGAACCTTCTATAAAAGCTTGCTAACCCATGGAAGCTCCAAATATCTCCCACACTTTTTGGGGTGGGCCATTCTTGGATGGCCTTGATTTTATCAGGGTCCACTTGGACCCCATTTCTACCAACTACAAAACCTAAGAAAACTATATTATCCACACAAAAGGTACGCTTCTCTATATTCGCATAGAGGGTGTTTTTCCTAAGGATTGAAAGAACTTGTCTTAGATGTCCTAAGTGATCATCTAGGCTCCTACTGTACACTAAAATATCATCAAAATAAACAACTAAAAATCTACCTATGAAATCCCTTAAGACATGATGCATAAGCCTCATAAAGGTGCTTGGTGCATTAGTGAGCCCAAAAGGCATCACTAGCCATTCATACAAACCAAACTTGGTATTGAAAGCGGTTTTCCACTCATCACCCTTTTTCATCCTGATTTGGTGATAACCACTTTTAAGATCAATTTTTGAAAAGATATTGGCACCATGCAACTCATCCAGCAAATCATCAAGTCTAGGAATGGGGTGCCTATACTTTACAGTGATGTTGTTGATGGTCGTGCAATCTGTACACATTCTCCACATACCATCCTTTTTGGGCACCAACAACACTGGCACAACACATGGGCTTAGGCTCTCTTGGACCCAGTGTAGGAGCAAAGCTTCATGGTGAATAAAAGGTGATTCAAAGGTGTTTTGATGATAACAAAAGATGATGACAAAGGTGATGACAAAAAGCTCAAAGATCAATCAAAGAACAACTCAAGTGAATCAAAGAACAACTCAAGTGAATCAAGAACAATTCAAGAGTTCAAGATAAGAATCAAGAACAACCCAGTGAAGGTGCAGCCCCCAAAATTCCATGGGCTTGGTCCTTCTTTGGATAAGAGTGAGAGCCATAAGATTTTGAAGAAGACTTTCTTTTAAGTTGTTGCTCCACTCTTATACAAAGTTGGACTAGATCATCTAGGTCCCTATATGGAAGGAGTTCAACCTTGTCCCTCACTTCCATATTAAGCCCACTAAGGAACCTAGCTATGCTTGTTCTTTCCTCCTCCCTAAGTCCAGCTCTTAAAAGGAGTAGTTCCATTTGTTGTCTATATTCTTCAACACTCATACTCCCTTGTCTAAGCCTTTGGAGCTTGTCCATAAGCTCCCTTTCATAGTAGGAGGGAATGTGCCTCTTCCTAAGGGCACGCTTAAGATCATTCCAATACTCTACTGGAGGATCCCCGTGAATCCTTCGTTCCCTAACAAGGGAAGTCCACCAATATAGGGCATACCCTTGAAAGCTAAGGGTAGCCAATGGAACTTTTCTCTCTTCGCTAATATGATGGCAAGCAAAGAGTTTTTCAACCTTCATTTCCCAATCTAAGTAGGCCTCAACATTATCTTTTCCATGGAAATATGGAAGGCTAATGTTAACCTCTTGAGGCCTTCTATCCTTTTCTCTTCTTTGGGAGTGATGTTTAGTATGTGAACTACAGCGCCCTCTATAATAGTCGCTAAGTTCTTCACTTAAACTCTTGCAAGAGTCATGACTACTATTGGAGGCATGTTTTTCTCTTTTCATTTCTTTCTTCCTCTCTTATTTTCTCTCTTTCATCTTGACTTATTTCTTCCACTCTTTTTTTAGCTTTTTCTTTTCTCTCTTGTTTTTCTTTCCACAACTTAAGGGATCTCAACTCATCTAATATCTTATACAAGGGGTACTTAGGAGTAGAACCCTCACCATTAACACTAGATGAAGAATGAAGACTCATGTTGGTTCCTAAGTTATGGTTCTTTCTTGTTGGGGGTTTGAAAACAAAAGGTAAAAGAAACTATGGTTGAAACTAGCCAAAATAAACACTAAAAGAGGTGTCAAAGATAAGGTAAAAACTAATTGGTAAAAGGCAAGCTATCTAGGCGGTTTGACAATGAAGGGTAAAGAAAATAAGCTATGAAAGTAAGCAAAAAATTAAAGTGCAAGAAATGCTAACTAGGCGGATCCTAAGAATGTTTGGATGACCTCATTTAAGGTTCCCAACAAAACACTCACTATCCTAAGGGAAAATTACCTAAAATTATTACACACAAATGGAAGTAGGGTGACCTATTGGAGGCTCCCAACTTACTTCCAATGAAAGGCCTTTTTGTTACAAAGTTTGAAAGCAAAGAAAATTGCCAATTACAAATTAGAAAAAAAAAGAAGTCCTCAATTTTGGTGGCTATTATCTTTTTTGTGTTTCACTCAATTTGGAGTGCTTCTTATTCCAATAGCTCTTAAGGTGGTTGGCCCCTTGCTTCTTGACTCAAATTCTTCATGGGATGACACCAATCCTCCTTTCCAATTCCCTATATGGCAACTCACAAACAAGGAAACAAAGAGACAAGCAATAACCAAAGACCAAAAAATGAGATGAAAGCTAAACCAAAAGAGTTTTGACAAGACAAATTTTCAAGGATGATTCAACAATTAAAGCAATGAAAAGCACATAAAAGCAAGGTAGGACTCAAAGAGAAACTTAGAATGGCTCTAGAGTAGAGTAAAGAAAAAACTAAAAAAAAGACTCAAGAAACCTCTAGTTTTGGCACTTGTTTTCATAATAATTTTCAATTTAAATTTCAGAACTAGGATTGGTATAAAATAGGCACCGATTATAGAACAAATTTTGAGCCAAAACAACAAGCACTCTTTCCTTTCACTTTTTTTTCCTGGACACTGATTTTTCTGCCAACTTGTGTGATTTTTCTTATTTTTTCCTTTAATCCAAATCGCTTGGTTCTTTTTTTATAATTTTGGTACTGATGTATAGAAAAGTCAGTAAAATTTCAGCTCAAAACACGTAGTGACCAATTCCCAGTAATTTATACACGTTCGTATGTTCAAGTTGCCAACACCAGCGATTTCAACCTAGAAATCAAGAGTAGTGTTTATGTTGCTTAAGGATTGGATAGTTACAATTTGTGTTTGCTTATGCTCAATTATCTTGAATAACACAATTCAAGAGAGCTTAAGACTTATTTGATTCACAAATCAAACCACAACTCAGCACCACAACTCAACTTCATCATAGGCATCATGTAGGAATCTTAGAAAACAAAAAAGAGTTCAACAACAAGACTACTTCTAGGAATTGATTTAGAACATGTTATGAACTAAATAACATGTATGAATTAGACTCAAAATTCAAAAGATAGGCTAAGAATGAAAAGAATACATGAACAAATGTATCTAGAATTCAATAAACAAAATAAAAATTCAACACAAACTTAGAGCATAATGTGACAATTACTATGACTAAACATGACTCTAGGACAACATGGATTAAGTTATTTACACTTAGATTTTTGTGTTTTTTTTTCTAATCAACATTTTGGAAGAAAATTTAGATCTAAAGGTTCAGCACAAGAATATTATGAATGAAAATTGATAGAACCTAAAATCAACACAAAAACAAGATTCAAGAGTAGATCTACAAAATTTGAACCATAGAAATGCAAGAACAAGTGTAGATCTAAGATTTAATCGGTTTATTTTTTTTGAATCTACTCTAAATAGCACCAAACCACAAGACAATGGAGAATATACATGGAGAATAAGATGAAGAACAAGGAATTAAAGAGAATTCACCGAACAAAAAGATAGAGGAAGCAAAAGAACATCACCTAGATGAAGATGCTCTGATACCACATGATGTAAGCTCCATTGGAGCTAGTAGGCCTAGGATCTTCTTCATCAATGGATTCCTTTGCTTCTTGGAAGATGAATGACAGCGGAATGGAGAAGGAAGAGAGAGAGGAGACACCACTTCAAGGAGAAGATGAGTCTAGAAGAAGCTCACCACCATAGGAGACCATGGATAAGAGCTTGGAGGAAGAAGGAGATGAATGAAGGGAGAGTGTCATACCTTAATTTCGTCTGGGACCATTATTTGTTGGCATGCGACCTTCTCTTGACCGCCTCAAAATGTTTAACACGCATCGTTATATAATTTGTAAAGTTTCGCAACATTCTGGGAGGAAAAAACAAGCATTGTTGTGCAATACATGAAGTTCCACAACATTCCAGGAGTCAAAAAGAGCATTGTTGCGTAATCCGTAAAGTTTAGCGACATTCCGAAAAGAAAATGGATGTCGTTAATGTCATACCCTAATTTCGTTCGGGGACCATCCGTTGTTAGGATGTGACCCTCGTTTGACCACTTCGAGGTACTTGGCACCCATTGTTAGGCAATTCATGAAGTTCCGTGATATGTCGGAAGTCAAAGGAAAGCATTGTAGTACAATCCGTGAAGTTCCGTGACATGCCAGAAATTAAAAGGAAGTGTTAGTACGCAATCCATGAAGTTCCGTAACGTTCTGGAAGGCAAAAAAGGGGATGATTACGTAATCCGTAAGGTTTCGTAACATTACGGAAAGAAAACAAGCATCGTTACAAAATTCATAAAGTTTCGTAACGTTACGGAAAAAGAATCACCAAAAAAGAGCAAGGGGTGTATTTAGTAAAAATGGGGGTGGAAATAGCAACCAGGCCCACTTGGGCCTTCCAGAAAATTCCTCCAGAAGGCACCTAGCTCGCCTGGGCGAGCTGGGTGGCAAGCTTCTCCCCCATTTTCCTATAAATAGGGGAAGAGGTGAAGGGAAAAAATGTTCAGCCCTCCTGGTAATTCGAGAATCACTTGAAATTAGTGAAAAAAATTGTTTCCGTGAAGAAAATCCAAGCCGAGGCGCTTCCGTAACATTTCCATAACGTTTCCGTGGGTGATTTCGCGAAGATTTTCAACCGTTCCTCAACGTTCTTCGTTCGTTCTTCATCGTTCTTCGGTCTTCAACCGGTAAGTACCCAAAATCGAACTTTTCAATTCATTTTATGTACCCTTAGTGGTCCTCATTTGTTTTCACATGCTTTTATCTTCATTTCATTTACTTTCCGTATCCCCTTTTGACGTGCTTTAGTCATTTTCTTAAGTCATTCTCTTGCCTAATAAAAATAAATTTCCACCGATCATTTGAATTATAATATCCGTTAGTTTCTGTTAAAATGAAATTCGACCGTTCGGTCGTGCCGTAACTACGTTGGAAACCAAAAATAGGTAAAATAATAATATAATAATCAAAAATATCTTTTAGTAAAATAAATAAAAAAAATCAATCGGACGTTTTTCTTTGGGATTTCTCTTTCTTAATCGAATCGACTAATAACCAAAGTGAAACTAAGGCTAAAATCAATCATAAACCAAACTTTTTGTCATCGCCTAAAAAAGCCATTTTCAAAGGTCCAACGCCTTTAAATGGTCTTTTCCGCTTTTATTGGTTAAGTGTAGATTTTCTAAAGGCCTAAAATCAACATGTAACTTTATCACCTCTTTCAAAAATAAAGAGATCATTAATGGTCCAATGCCTTAATGTCTTCTCTTTTTTTCAAAGGAATCGAAAGATTGTTTAATGGTTCAACGCCCTAAATGACCTTTCATTCAATAAAAACATATCTTGCAAAAAAGATAAAAACAACTTAAACAAACACTTTGTTCACAAAGAACTACGTAGGTCTGATTTCCTTATCACAATTAAGGAATACGTAGGAGCTGTTGGACAAGTGGCCTTAAATATCTTAAGAAGGGGGGGGGGGGTTGAATTAAGATATCACAAACTATTTCCCCAATTAAAATTTTATTTCACTTTCTATTCAAGTTATAAATTCTCTTAATAATGAACTTCTTAAATATTAATTCAAATAGAGCAATTTGAATATGAATATAAAACAATAATAAATGAAGGAGTTTAAGGGAAGAGAAATTGCAAACTCAGATTTATACGGGTTTGGCCACACCCTTGTGCCTACGTCCAGTCCCCAAGCAACCCGCTTGAGAGTTCCACTATCTTGTAAATTCCTTTTACAAGTTCTAAACACACAAGGACAATCCTTCCTTTGTGTTTAGAATTCTTTTACAACAAGAGACCCTCAGTCTCTTAATCCCTTTTTCAGAATAAAGAAGAAGAGAAGAAGTAATCTCTCTTGAAAGAGATAGATTGAACAATTTGAGCACTCAAATAATTCCTTATTGAATCACAAGTGTTTTGGCCAAGGAATTTGTAAGAGGATAAAACGATTTTGCTTTTTAAGAGGATAAGACCTCTTTGTTCTGAAAAACTCTTCTCAAATTCATGTCTCAAGTCACATATATATAGGCCATTGATAGCCATTCAAGAACCAAATAAAAAGATGTGACTGTTGAGAATATTTTCTGAAAATCTCCTCTTGTAATCGATTATAGTATATGTGTAATCGATTACAAGCTTTAAAATTTGAATTAAAACGTTCAATAACTGCTGGTAATCAATTACCATATATGTGTAATCGATTACACAGTGCAAATTTTGAATTCAAATTTTAATAGCTGTTGTAAATCATTTTTGGCCATTGGTAATCGATTACCAGAGAGTAAATCTCTTGAAAAAGACTTTTTAATTTAAATTTCTTGGCCAAACCTTTTGCTACTTCAATTGGAATTCCCTTCCTATTTAATATACCCTTCCTAAGACTCTAGAGACTGTCTTGATCATCCATCTTGAATATCTTTAATTTCTTTGTCTTGCATAAATCTTTGAGAAGCATGTGATCCATGTGATCCTTTGGCATCATCAAAACATTCAGCTTGATCCTTTGTCTACAATCTCCCCCTTTTTGATGATGACAATCTCTGAAATCAAGACAAGCTATATACAAGATGATAGCACGTTCACACAACCCGTACTCCCCCTATCTTTTGGCATGTATGCGTAACTTTAATGATTTAATTGATTTCTAACCCAAGTTCTAAGTTCTCTCCCCCTTTGGCAACATCAAAAAGAACTAAGCAAAACAATCAATATCCAAACAGAGCCAAACATTAAACCAAAAGAAGTCTATACATTGTCATAACCAACCAAAGCAAAGGCGAGAAATATAATAAAAGTGCAAGATTACGATAACTAGAGCAGCAAAAGGCCAAATACACGGCGATAAAACTAAGTATTAATAATACTTAATCATAATAATAACAAATAAGCTAAGAGGATGATGGAGGCGGTGGTGGTGGATCAAAGCAAGTACGGATGAAGGAGACATCTTCTTCAACCTTGGTGATTCTTGATTCCATGGCATCGAACCGCATGTCGACTTGCAATTCCATGGCATCAAATTTGTCACCAACAAAAGTCTGAAGACCATCGAACTTGTCCATAAGCCTTCGAAGAAGAGAGGAATTATCTTCAACTTGTAGGTTGCTTTCATCATCAGCGGGTTGAGCACCCCTTTTGACCCAAGAGCCATCATGCTCTTTGCGGTAACCAAAAGAAGCAATCACAGCAGCACCAATTAAAAAGGATCTCTTGATTGGAACATAAGGTTCAGAATCAAGAGGAATTCCAAAATAGCGAAAAAAAAGAGTGACAAGGTGTGGATATGGCAATGGAGCATTTAATCGCAATGCCTTATGCATGCGATATCTGACTAAGTGTGCCCAGTCAAGTTGACGCCCTGTATGAAAGGCCCACATGATAACAAGATCTTCCTCAGAAACCTGGGCAAGGTTGGAAGATCGTGGAAGCAGAATACGCACAATTAGATAATGAAGGATGCGGCTTTCAAAAGCCAATGAACCGGCAAGAAGGCGTCCGGTCATATCCGCATGGTTGGTGCAAACCAACTGGCGGGCATCATGTGCAGAGAAATCAAATTTCCGGTTGTCATTCAGTGTACCTTCAAATGGTACACCGTCACTGGATAATTGGGTTAAGTCATGGAAAAGGGATTGGTCAATGACCATTTTTATCCCAAAAACCTCAGAAATCAAAGTGTTGTCCTGAATTTCAAGATTACAATAAAAAGCTTTAACTAATTCAGGATAAACAGGCAATTGTAATGACATGAAAGGTATGAGACCTAAGTTCTGAAATGCTTGAATGCAATCAAAACTTTCAGCAGAAAAGAATTCCATATCTATGAATTTAGGGTCGATAATGGAACGAGATGAGAAAAGGTTTGAGTACCGTTTCTGCTGTTCCTCGGAAGAAAACAGTTTGGAAGAGGATAATGAGGGTGGAATTGGTGTTGTGGATGCGCTGGTGGCTCCGGAAGGATGAGCTCTTGAAGCCGAAGCGGAGGCGGATGAACCCTTATGCTTCTTTGATGATTCTTCCATATGATGGAGTTTTTGCAGATTGCAATTGGTGAAATCAAAAGAAAATTGAAAAAGAAGAGGATTGCAAGTTACGGGAGTCGATTTGATGAAGAAATGAGTAAGATAGGAAGGTTTGAAGGTTTGGGAATGGAGGGACGTCGCAAGGAGGAAGAGGCTGCGTAGGGGTTTCTGAAAAACGTGATATTTATAGACCAGGACGCATTGTAATCGATTACAAGTAATGGTAATCGATTACAGGTGGAGGCAGCCTACTGGTAATCGATTACATGAATTCTGTAATCGATTACAAGCCATCTGTTCTAGTGTAATCGATTACAGTATTCATGTAATCGATTACCAGAACAAAACAATAGTCTTTTCCTAAAGGAAAACTTATTTTTAAGTCTAAAAACTTATACTATCTTAAGAGTTAATTATACTAACAAGAAAAGTAAACTAAATTAAACAGAAACAAGCATCATACTTAATCAAAACACAATCAATCAATCATAAACTTTACCTATCCAAATCACTAAGGTCTAAAAGTCCTAATTCTCTTCTTATTGAAAAGAATATATCCTTTGGGAGAGGTTTTGTAAAGATATCAGCAAGTTGATTCTTTGTATCAACAAACTCTAGCAAACAATCTCCCTTTAGAACATGATCTCTTAGAAAATGGTGCCTAATTTCTATATGTTTCGTCCTAGAGTGTTGTACAGGGTTTTTGGATAGATTTATGGCACTAGTATTATCACACCTAATAGGTATGCGATCAAGAAGGATACCATAGTCAGATAATTGTTGCTTCATCCATAAAATCTGTGCACAACAACTGCCGGCAGATATATACTCCGCTTCAGTAGTGGATAAAGCAACACTGTTTTGTTTCTTACTATGCCATGAGACAAGAGCCGATCCAATGAATTGACAAGTTCCACTTGTGCTTTTTCTATCAGTTTTAGATCCGGAAAAATCAGAATCAGAATATCCTATTAAGTTACATGTTGAATTCTTAGGATACCATAATCCTAAATTGATTCTACCTAATAGATATCTCATGATTCTCTTTACTGCACTCAAATGTGATTGTTTGGGGTTGGATTAAAACCTAGCACACATGCATACACTAAACATAATATCAGGTCTACTAGCAGATAAATAGAGAAGAGATCCGATCATACCTCGATACTGTTTCATGTCTATAGACTGACCAGATTCATCTTTATCTAAGTAACAGCTAGTGCTTATCGGTGTAGCCATGTGTTTTGCACTTTCCATCCCAAATCTTTTGATCAATTCCTTGCAGTACTTGGCTTGATTGATGAATATACCTCCTTGAGTTTGCTTGATTTGTAATCCCAGGAAGTACTTTAGTTCTCCCATCATTGACATTTCAAATTCACTTTGCATATCAAGGGAAAACTCCTTGCACAATGAATCATTAGTGGATCCAAAAATTATATCATCAACATATATATGAACCAACAAAATATCATTATGCTTTCTCTTTATGAACAATGTGGTATCCACTTTTCCTCTAGAAAATTCTTTTTCTAGGAGAAAATTGCTTAAACGTTCATACCACGCCCTAGGGGCTTGTTTCAAACCATAAAGAGCCTTTTGCAATTTATAAACATGATTTGGTTTATCCGGGATTTCAAAACCAGGGGGTTGCTCAACATATACTTCTTCTTGAATTAAGCCATTTAGAAAAGAACTTTTAACATCCATTTGATAGAGCTTAAAATCCATTATGGATGCATATGCTAAGAGCATTCTAATGGCTTCTAATCTTGCAACAGGAGCATATGTTTCTTCATAGTCTATTCCCTCTTCTTGATTATACCCTTTTGCTACTAACCTAGCCTTATTTCTAATAATTATGCCATGTTCATCTAATTTATTTCTAAAAACCCATTTTGTTCCTATGACAAGATAATTTTCAGGTTTTTCTACTAGTTTCCACATATTGTTTCTTTCAAATTGATTCAGTTCTTCTTGCATGGAAATGATCCAGTTATCATCTACTATGGCTTCTTTTATATTTTTAGGTTCAATCATAGATACAAAAGCCATATTATTGCATAAATCTTTAAGAGAATGTCTAGTTGTTACCCCTTTTGAGATATCACCAATAATGTTGTCGAGGGGATGATCTCTTGAGGCTTTCCATTCTCTTGGAAGTTCATTATTTGCTCTAACTCCATTATCTTGAGAATCCTCATTGCTTCCTTCATCTTTTTCTTTAGAGTCATTTCCATGAATATGTGTTTCTTCTAAGGAATCTGAAGTATCATCTAAAAAATCCTTCCTTGGAAGAATGGCATTAGACTCATCAAAGGAAACATGTATAGATTCTTCAATTGTCATTGTTCTTTTATTATATATTCTATAAGCTTTACTATGCAGAGAATATCCAAGAAAAATACCTTCATCTGACTTAGCATCAAATTTTCCTAAGTTATCTTTTCCATTATTCAATACAAAACATTTACAACCAAAGATATGAAGATGTGAGATGTTTGGTTTTCTGCCATTGAACAATTCATATGGAGTTTTCTTTAAAATGGGTCTTATTAAAGCCCTATTTAAAATGTAGCATGCAGTGTTAACGGCTTCAGCCCAAAAGTATTTTGGAAGAGGAGTATCATTTAATAAAGTTCTAGCAATCTCTTCCAAAGATCTATTTTTCCTTTCAACAACACCATTTTGTCGAGGGGTTCTTGGTGTTGAAAAGTTATGCTCAATTCCATGCTTTTCACAAAATAATTCAAATTCTTTATTTTCAAACTCACCCCCATGATCACTCCTAATAGATATAATCTTGAGATTTTTCTTATTTTGAATGATTTTTGCAAGTTTTCTAAATGCTTGAAATGCATCATTCTTATGAGTGATAAAAAGAGTCCATGTGTATCTAGAATAATCATCAACTATAACAAGAGCATAGTAACTTCCTCCAAAACACATGATTCTGGAAGGACCAAACAAATCCATATGTAGTAATTGTAAGGGTTGAGTAGTTGGAAAGGATAGTCGCCCAGGAGGACCAAGAAATGGGGCCTCATCAAGAAGAGACAAAATTAGTAGACTTGGGAACTGGCAGTGGAAAAAGGGAAGTAAAGATAGGCACGGGTATGACCACGCCCATCCGCGAAGAATTAACAGCCCTGCTAAGAGACTACTAAAACATCTTTGCTTGGTCGTACCAAGATATACCCGGTTTGAGTTCTGACATTGTACAACACCGGTTACCCCTAAATCCCGAGTGTCCCCCGGTAAAACAGAAACTGAGAAGAATGAAGCCCGAGACATCCTTGAAGATAAAAGAAAAGGTAAAAAAACAATTTGACGCTGGGTTTTTGGCCGTCGCTCGATACCCAGAATGGGTTGCCAACATTGTGCCAGTCCCTAAGAAGGATGGGAAGGTGCGAATGTGTGTGGATTATCGGGACCTGAATCGGGCCAGTCCCAAAGACAACTTTCCTTTGCCACACATTGATATCCTTGTGGATAATGCGGCCAATTTTGCTATATTTTCCTTCATGGATAGGTTCTCCGGTTACAATCAGATAAAGATGGTGCCAGAGGATATGGAAAAGACTACCTTTGTCACCCTGTGGGGAACATTCTGTTACAAGGTGATGTCCTTTGGACTCAAGAATGCCGGGGCAACTTATCAACGGGCCATGGTAGCTTTGTTCCACGATATGATGCACCAAGAGATCCAGGTCTATGTGGATGACATAATTTCCAAATCTAAATCCGAGGAGGAACACCTCGTCAACCTGCGGAAGTTGTTTGAAAGGCTTAGGAAGTATCAATTGAGGTTGAACCCCGTTAAGTGCACTTTTGGGGTCAAATCAGGGAAATTGCTAGGTTTCATCGTAAGCCAGAAAGGGATAGAGGTAGATCCTGAAAAGGTGAAGGCCATCCTTGAGATGCCGGAACCCCGTACCGAGAGGCAAGTCCGAGGTTTCCTGGGACGTTTGAATTATATTGCCAGATTCATATAACAGCTCACTGCTATTTGCGAGCCATTGTTCAAACTCTTACGCAAAAACCAAACCAACCGTTGGAATGAGGATTGTCAAGAGGCATTTGGGAGGATCAAAAAGTGTCTCATGAATCCTCCTGTGCTTATGCCACCAGTACCCGGAAGGCCTCTCATCTGTATATGACGATTTTGGACTAGTCGATGGGATGTATGCTCGGGCAACATGACGAGTCCGAAAAAAAAGAGCGCGCTATCTACTACTTGAGTAAGAAGTTCACGGCCTATGAAATGAATTACTCCCTACTCGAAAGAACGTGTTGTGCTTTAGTCTGGGCGTCCCATCGCCTAAGACAATACATGCTGAGCCATACCACTTGGTTGATATCCAAGATGGACCTCGTTAAGTACATCTTTGACAAGCCAGCTCTCACGGGATGGATCGCCCGGTGGCAAGTCTTGCTATACGAGTTTGATATAGTTTACGTTACCCAAAAGGTGATAAAAGGAAGTGCCTTAGCATATTATTTGGCTCAGCAGCCTCTCAACGACTATCAGCCCATGCATCCCGAATTCCCGGATGAGGACATCATGGCCTTGTTTGAGGAAAAACTAGACAAGGACTAGGACAAATGGACCGTGTGGTTTGATGGAGCGTCAAACGTTCTAGGCCATGGCATTGGAGCAGTATTGGTCTCTCCAGACAATCAATGTATACCTTTCACAGCCAGGCTGGGGTTCGACTGCACCAACAATATGGCTGAGTATGAAGCATGTGCCCTAGCCATCCAGGCAGCAATTGACTCCAATGTCAAGCTACTCAAGGTGTACTGGGACTTAGCGTTGGAGATCCATCAGCTGAGAGGATAATGGGAAACTAGAGACCCCAAGCTGATACCCTACAAAGCCTATATCAAGGAGATGGCCAATACCTTTGATGAGATCTCCTTCCATCATGTTCCCCGGGAGGAAAATCAAGTGGCTGATGCACTTGCCACTTTGGCGTCCATGTTCCAGCTAACACCGCACGGGGATCTACCATACATTGAGTTCTGGTGTCGTGGCAAACCCGCACATTGTTGCCAGGTGGAAGAGGAACGGAACGATTTCTTCATGAGCGGGAGCATACTATATAAAAGGAACCACGACATGACTCTCCTGCGATGCATGGATGCCAAAGAGGCGAACCACATGATCGAGGAAGTCCACGAGGGTTCGTTTGGAACGCACGCCAATGAGCATGCTATGGCCAGGAAGATCCTGAGAGCAGGTTATTACTGGCTCACCATGGAAAGTGATTGTTGCGTTCATGTAAGGAAATGCCACAAGTGTCAAGCGTTCGCGGACAATGTCAATGCTCTGCCACATCCTCTAAATGTCATGTCCGCCCCTTGGCCTTTTTCCATGTGGGGAATAGATGTCATCGGGGTCGTCGAGCCTAAGGCTTCGAACGGTCATCGCTTCATTCTCGTGGCAATAGATTATTTCACCAAGTGGGTCGAGGCAGCTTCCTACACCAATGTCACGAGGAGTGTAGTGGTCAGATTCATAAAGAAGGAGCTGATTTGTCGGTACGGACTCCCTAGGAAGATCATTACTGACAATGGCACCAACCTGAATAACAAGATGATGCAGGAAATGTGTGCGGATTTCAAAATCCAGCATCACAACTCCACGCCCTACCGGCCAAAGATGAACGGAGCCGTGGAAGCAGCCAACAAGAATATTAAGAAAATTATTCAAAAGATGACAGTATCATACAAAGATTGGCATGAGATGTTGCCTTTTGCCTTGCATGGATACCGAACTTCAGTGCGAACTTCTACTGGGGCAACGTCGTATTCCTTGGTTTATGGAATGGAAGCGGTACTCCCATTTGAAGTAGAGATCCCTTCCCAGAGGATACTAGCAGAATCGGGCTTAGAATAATCAAAGTGGGCTCAAACATGCTATGACCAACTCAACCTTATTGAAGGTAAGTGCTTGACGGCCATGAGTCATGGGCACCTGTATCAACAAAGAATGAAGAATGCGTTCGACAAGAAGGTACGTTTGTGCAAGTTCCATGAGGGAGACCTTGTGCTGAAAAAGATGTCCCACGCTGTTAAAGATAGTCGAGGGAAGTGGGCCCCGAACTATGAAGGGCCTTTCGTTGTGAAAAAGGCTTTTTCTGGAGGAGCCCTGGTGCTTACCAGCATGGACGGCGAGGAGCTGCCTTTACCTGTGAACTCTGATGTTGTCAAGCAATACTATGCTTAGAATTTGGGGCAATTAAGGATGTCGCTGCATGTTCCTTTATGTTTGTGTGTCTTCTTGGTTTCCCCCATGGATTCCCGTCCACTATATATCTCTTGTCACAGTCTTTTAAAGGAAGAGAACATGGGTTTAAGGCTTCAATCCTCACTTTGGTTTTAAACCATGTGTTAGTTTGTGATAACCTGAGCCCTTTCGCTCAGTTCATGGGGTGCCCCAAGCGCTTAATCAAAACTAAACCTAACCAGCTTTCACTAATAAGATTATTACGTTTGAAAACATTCATGCATACACATACGCATGCATATTTTCGTGATAACAGGGGCAGAATCGTCTTAGGCCACAGTCTGAGGTCGAGACAAAGCTAAAAGCAGAAACCAATCAAGGTAAGACGACGACACGGTCACGATTTGCCATGCATTGTTGTTTCCTACTTTCAGGTACTTAGGAACGGACGCAAATAGAGGCTAGGGTCACGACTGACAGATCGTCATCCCTTCCCAGCTCGGGACAAGCGGAAAATGCCGTTGCAAGATAGCCTAGTATCCTTTAAATTCACAGTAATTATTACTGTTGTTTGTTTAAAATAAATAATGGATGCCTAATCTACCTTGAGTGGGTTTGAGTAAGCGAAAGTCAAGGGCCATGCTTATGTCCCCCTAAAAAAATGGCAGGTTAGCTCGCCTGGGCGAGCAACCCCTGCACCAGAATATAAAAAAATGAGGGAGGGGAACGTTTTTTGCACTCAAAAACTCCCCCCCCCCCCCTCATTCAAAAGGAGAAAGCTTACGGGACTCACGGTTTTTGCTCCCCCAAGCCACCTTTGGTTGCATTTTGCTTTCATTTTTGGTACTCCTACTCACTCCAACAAGTAAGTATCTCATACTTGAGCTTTCTAGCTTTCCATTGGTGTATTTTGGTCTTCTTTTGGTTCTCTAAATTGTGGGAATGTGCTCAAATTTGTGGGGCAATTTTGGTTTGCTTTCATGCTTGATTGATGTGAGTTAGAGGTTTGTATGGGATGGCCCTAGGCCTATGTTGCATTCTAAAGCAATGGGGCATGCCACATTGCCCCCACTCTCTTGCTATTCATTCCTAAACATGCGCCCACGAAGTGCTCGGTGAAATGCCTCAATGACATATGAGCATGGTTTTGTAAGCTTGGGATTGTGGGACTGTTTTATATATATAGGGACAGCATGAAGGATTTAAAATGAGTGCCTGAATGCCATTCTAGGCCTAGAAACCCAAGCTTTTAATTTCAATGCAAGGAAGCATGATTTATGCCTAGGAATCTAAATTTTGGTTTTGAATATAAAAAGGCATAATATTAGGACATGTTTGAGAGGTTTTTATTAGAATTTAAATTTGGCTGCCCCATGAGGAATATCTTGCACCTAGGTAGCATGGAAAATACCTTTTAACGGTATGTATATATATGAATATATGTGGCATAAAAATACCTTGCAAAGTGTGAATGAATAGCAAAAAATGCCTTTCAAAATATGTATATTTGTGGATAGGTAGCATAAGGAGCCTTTTAAAAAAATGTACCCATGTCAAAAATGGCACAAGGATGCTTCCCAAATGAATATATGATGTGAAATTGCCCCTCAAGTGTATATAGATGGCATGAAAGTTCCTTTTCAAATGCAAGTTTGTGCATGACGTGAGATTGGCTCCCCAATGTGCATATATGTATAAATAATGTGAATGAAACAACAAAAATTTGTATGTTAATACTTCAAATGTGCGTAGGTAGTTTGTGGTAGCAAAATGCTAGGGATATGAACATGTGTAATTTGGACACAATATTTTGAGCATGTGTATATGTATTCTTTTCGAAAAAATATATGTGTGTGGTAACTAGGATATTTTAAATATCCTTGTATGTTGATGTAAATAGTAGGATATTTTACGCATATGCACGTTCATAAATGTTTTACATTAAGGAAATGTGTGCACGAGTTTGTTCTAAATCCAAAAGATTAACAAGCCGTTTTTGCTTTAAAATAAGTGTTTTCTTGTAAACTAACTTTCCAAATGTTTGTCCTCGCAAGAAATGGCTCCGAGAAAGCTTTCAGCAAAGAGATCTAGGAAGGACGCCACGGCTGAAGGGACCAGTGCCGCTCCCGAGTTCGACAGCCATCGTTTCAGGAGCGTTGAGCACCAACTGCGTTTCGAGGCCATCAAGGGATGGTCATTCCACTGGGAAAGACGCGTCCAGCTCAAGGACGATGAGTACACAGATTTCCAGGAGGAAATAGCTCGCCGACGTTGGACGTTGTGACATCCTGGAAATTTCTACCCGAAATTTTGTAAGCGATATATTTTAAATAATTATATATATAAGTATTATTCAGTGTATATATATATATATATATATATATATATATTCTTGGAAGAAGTATGTACATTGGGGGAAAGATACGTGGGTTAGGCTAATTAACGAAGAGTAATCCATAACTGGACAGTTATAGAGAAATTCTCAATTAATTAGTCTAAAAAATTATCTTTTTGCGTGCAACTTAAAATTTAACAAAATCAACCTCTGAACCACGCTCAAGGTCTCATTCTGAGTGTTTTGATATATATATATATTGTCTGCTTTCGAAAACGGGCCCCGACGGCTGCAGAGAAACGCGGGGAACTGGAACCAGAGAAGCGGTACGCAAACCAAGGCAGGATTTTAGCATTCAAAAGGTCAAATTTTTCTCTCCTTGTGGCTGAGTATGAAGTCACATCAAGAGAAAAAGTGGGCCCTTTTTGCTCCACTCAAAATGAGACATATGGCATTGCTTTTAGAAAAAGGAAAGAGAAAATCATTTTTTATAAAAGCCAAATTCTCTCTCTTCCTTCAGCAAAAATTCAGAAAGCTTTTCCTCTCTTCCCACGTAGCTTTTCTTCTTTCTTTCTCCTCCTTTCTCCTCCACCTTTGTTACCCTTTAAAGCTCCAAAATTGCTCATCACTTCTACCCCAAATTGCAAAAGGAAGCCATATTCAGAGTCGTGAAGCACACCTCTACGTTGTGGGACTTCGAATTTCAGGTATGGGTGGACTTCTTCTCACATGAAATTCGTGGGTATTGGGTTTTTGGGAGATATGATGGGTAGTTCTACTAGGTTTATGCCTTATGGTAGTTATTTGTGAAGGAATTTGTTGAAAGCATGCTAAACTTGACATGTTTGATGTGAGTAAAGCTACCCATTCTGTTTTAGGGTTTTATGATGATGCTTTGTGATGTTTGTGTGCTGAAATTGTTGATAGAAAACTGGTAGAGATGATGGCGAAGGTTAATTTAGGGTTAAATGTGAGAATGACAATGTTGTAGGAAGAAAAGTGTGAGATTTTGAGGGTTAGAGAAGCCAAATTTAGGGTTAGTGGAAATTTGAGTCTAAAGTGAGTTTATTCTAGTTTAGAATGTCAATTAGGACTTGTAGGTAAGCTTGGGCAGAGCAAATGAGAAAAATGAGTGACAAAGGTGAAAGCAAGAGCCATTTCTAGGGTAAATTGGGTGTTGAGGGGTCAAATTTTGAATCGGTGGAGTTTTCGCCTTAAAACCAGTTTGAGCAATTCTAAATCAATGTTATAGACTTGATTGAGATGAGAAATTACCCCAAAATTAAGCAATTCTCATTTTCACTTCTTAAACCTTGAAAATCCACTAAATTGATGGGTTTTGGATACATAGATTTTGAATTGCCTTGATCTGAAGCTTGTTTTTGGTTTAAATATGATTTATAGATGATTTAGGACTTGTAGGATCCAATTTGAGCAAAATTGGATGTGGGCAAGATGGATTTCGAAATCTGCCCTATTATGCAGAAAAATGTTGTTGAATTGTGCAGCAAAATTTTTCAACATGTGCAGAAAATGCTTGTGCATTGCTGGTTGTGGGAAAGGTAGTACATATTGGGTTTTAGACATTTTCTAGCCGATCCCAACGGTCAAAATGTATATTTATGTACTAGGAACCTCCAGTAAAATTTTCAAGGCGATCCAACGGTTAGCGAATCAGAACAAAGAGAATGTTACTGGGATATGAGTAAGGAAAGCTGTGATATTTGAATGTGTTTTGGGCAGAGTTTTCTGCCTCTACTCTGTTTTCTTGGTTTAGGGTAGTTCATGATATTTGGAAATTGAATTGCTTGGATATTATGGAAGCTTGGAGGGGTTGATGGGGACCCGATGCTGAGAGGAACGAGGATAAGGGCTACGTAAGAGTGCGTGAGCTCAGTTGAAAGGTGGGCAACTGGGGATGGTATGTTTATGTTTGACTTGTGAAAGTGGGAGAGTTGATTTGCGCCATCGCCCGATCGCCACCTAGTACCACATATGACCAGTGCCCCATAATCCAACAAGCTTGATGTGAGAAAGCGTGGAAGAGTCAGTCTTCCTACTTTTTTTGTTGACCACAGAGTGGTACCTGGAGATATGTCGTGGGGGTCAGGAGACCTTGGGGACGTCAGGTGGGGTGCTATTGCCCAAAACCAAGCTTGACCAATCCCGACCCAACCCGGGCATAGTCAGTCAATGAGAACCTGTGACGTACCTAAACAGGCGAGCTCCTGGCAGTCAACCAATAAAAGAACAAAGTCCACAAAGCAAGGAGGCTTGTGTGGCGGCTGGCCAGCTATGAATCTTGAGTGGTATCTGGAATTTGGCCCTGGTAATCGATTACCAAGGGTGTGTAATCGATTACAGGGCTTAAAAATGGAGACAGGATGTTAAATGACCTTTGGTAATCGATTATAAATGGTGTGTAATCGATCACACAGGGTGATATGGCCACTGGTAATCGATTACCATTTAGGTGTAATCGATTACACAGTGTAATTTGTAGGTTTCCATGTGCAAAAGCTGTGTAATTCGAGTTTGGGCACTGGTAATCGATTACATACTTTGGTAATCGATTACCAGAGAGGAAATCCCTTGAGAGAGACCTTTTGACTATACGTAGCGGTTATGAGACACATTGTATTGTTGCCTGTAGTTAGATTTCTTGTGAAAGAGTCTACCCCCTGTCTTTTATTTCTTGTAGATCGCGATGGCTGTGTAGTTAATCCATGATCGTGTGGCAATGAGAGGTGCCGATTCCGTGGCACGATTCGACTCACTGCTACTTCATTAGTACATCCGGAGGAACCCGCACGCATGCTTCAGTAGCCTGTGGAGTGGATACTACCTACACCTACTCCATATCGACTAGTGGAGCCAGTTTAAGTGATAGAGGTGTCATCCTCTTAAGAAGATCCTGAAGAGGACTCAGAGGAGTTACCTCCTGAGCCTGCTGTGGATACTCTTGACTTTCCAAAGGATGATGAGGACCCACTCCCTGATGTGGATTCTCCAGAGGATATCATGTCAGCATCTGAGGCAGACTCTACAGAGGAGAGCGGCCCTGGAGGGACAGCGAATAGTGAAGACTCTTCTTCATAGCAAACGGCTCCTTAGACTAGGTTTACATACTTTTTGTGGGTGGGTGTATCTAGTTCAGACTGCTAGGTTTACTCTTTTGATTTTTGGGTGGGTAGACCTATTGTATAGAAATTTTGATGATTGTATATATGTGGCTGAAGCCACCACAGTTGATACCTTTGCTCTGGATGTCACTATGTATTTTGCAAACTCCCATATTTTGGACAGTTTTAGATGATGAATGTAATTATGTTTAATCTTGTTATTTGAAAAGGAAGTGTTAACAAACTTTATTGAAAAGAGTTTATCGACCGCATTTTATTATTTTTCACGTGACGACCTAAAATGATGGCTGGTATATTTTTCTTTTCGAAAGAGCGAAATAGTTTAGAGGTTATGAGTGATCAGAAAGAAATGACTCCGAATAGAGTTGTGAACTGGCCATTCAGGACTCTATAGTGATAATTTTCCTTCTGAATTTAATTATCGTGAAAAGAGAGAGAAAAAGAAAAGAAGAAAAAAAAAGAAAAAAAATTTCTCATGGTTTCTGTTATTTAAATTATTACTATTAAACCAGTCATTATTTAGGGACGCCACAGACGTCGCTGGTCACTCCCATGGCCAAGTTTGACCCAGATGTGGTCCTAGAGTTTTATGCCAATGCTTGGCCCACGGAGGAGAGCGTGCGGGACATGCGGTCATGGGTAAGGGGCCAGTGGATTCCTTTCGATGCAGACGCCCTCAGCCAGTTCCTGGGAGACCCGCTAGTGTTAGAGGAGGGCCATGAATGCGAGTATAGTCAGAGAAGGAACAGGGCCGATGATGCAATCCTACCCCGCAAAGGCATTGGATAGAAGACTCCAAGTAGATTGGGCCAAAGATGCAAGAGAAGGCCCAAGGGTTCTTATGAGCCTTAGGGTAGATTTCGGGCCCATGGGCTAAGTACGAGCCCACTTATCTTTGTACATATTAGAATAAGGTTTCATTAATTTTGGGTCTTGTATTTTGGGCTCCATAATGTAGGTAGGGTACCCTAGAAATATAGGATTTTTCAGCCCTTGTATTTTAGGGCACCTAGACTAGTTTTTGTATTAGGGGTAGTTTTGTAATTTCACATGCACTAAGTGGATATTTGATGTGTGTGGTTGGAAATAAATTTAATTGAATTGGTAGAAGACCAATCCAATTAAATTTTAGAGGGGGAGGTGAGCATTTGCTTACTACACCCCATTGCCACATCATATAGTCACACTTTGTGCATGTCCTTCATGCTTTTCATGCCTCATGACACCTAAGCACACTTAGTGGAGAATCTTTGAATTGATCTTGGATTAGTGGGCTGAATAATAACTAAAATTCACTAATCATAATTAGTGAAATTTTGGCTCCAAAGTTTGGCTCCACAAATTCAATTTCAAATTCAAATGAAATTTGAATTTCCCTCCAATTTTGTGTGACACTTAGGCTATAAATAGAGGTCATGTGTGTGCATTTTTTTCAACTTTGATCATTTGAATATTAAAATTCAGATTTCAAAGCTCATTTAGAGCACAAAATTTCGTGCTCTTCTCTCCCTCTCCCTTCATTCATCTCCTTCTTCCTCCAAGCTCTTATCCATGGCCTCCTATGGTGGTGAGCTTCTTCTAGACTCATCTTCTCCTTGAAGTGGCGTCTCCTCTCTCTCTTCCTTCTCCATTCCGCTGCCATTTATCTTCCAAGAAGCAAAGGAATCCATTGATGAAGAAGATCCTAGGCCTACAAGCTCCAATGGAGCTTGCATCATGTGGTATCAGAGCATCTTCATCTAGGTGATGTTCTTTTGCTTCCTCTATCTTTTTGTTCGGTGAATTCTCTTTAATTCCTTGTTCTTCATCTTATTCTCCATGTATATCCTCCATTGTCTTGTGGTTTGGTGCTGTTTAGAGTAGATTCAAAAAAAATAAACCGATTAAATCTTAGATCTACACTTGTTCTTGCATTTCTATGGTTCAAATTTTGTAGATCTACTCTTGAATCTTGTTTTTGTGTTGATTTTAGGTTCTATCAATTTTCATTAATAATATTCTTGTGCTAAACCTTTAGATCTAAATTTTGTTCCAAAATATTGATTAGAAAAAAAAAACACAAAAATCTAAGTGTAAATCACTTAATCCATGTTGTCTTAGAGTCATGTTTAGTCATAGTAATTGTCACATTATGTTCTAAGTTTGTGTTGAATTTTATTTTGTTGATTGAATTCTAGATACATTTGTTCATGTATTCTTGTCATTCGTAGCTTATCTTTTGAATTTTGAGTCTAATTCATACATGTTATTTAGTTCATGACATGTTCTAAATCAATTCCTAGAAGTAGTCTTGTTCTTGAACTTTTTTTTTGCTTTCTAAGTTTCCTACATGATGCCTATGATGAAGTTGAGTTGTGGTGCTGAGTTGTGGCTGGATTTGTGAATCAAAATAAGTCTTAAGCTCTCCTTAATTGTGTTATTCAAGATAATTGAGCATAAGCAAACACAAATTGTAACTATCCAAGCCTTAAGCAACATAAACACTACTCTTGATTTCTAGGCTGAAATCGCTGGTGCTGGCAGCTTGAACATACGAACTTGTATAAATTACTGGGAATTGGTCACTACGTTTTTTGAGCTTAAACTTTTACTGAATTTTCTAGACATCTGGACCAAAATTATAAAAAAAGAACCAAGCGAATTGAATTAAAGGAAAAAATAAGAAAAATCTCACAAGTTGGCAGAAAAATCAGTGTCCAGGAAAAAAAAAAAAGTGAAAGGAAAGTGTGCTTGTTGTTTTGGCTCAAAATTTGTTCTATAATTGGTGCCTATTGAAATTCTGATACCAATGCCAGATGTCGTACCGGATGTCACGACATCACGCTTCAGAACATGCAGATTATATTTGAGAGTATGAACAGATCAAACAAGTAAGTAACACAAGAGAATTGTTAACCCAGTTCGGTGCAACCTCACCTACATCTGGGGGCTACCAAGCCAGGGAGGAAATCCACTAAAATAGTGTTAGTTCGAAGATCTAACAGCCACTGTTTACAACCTTCTCACCTAACCACTACCCGTGCAATCTCTACCTAAGAGCCACTCTTAGATATGAGAACCCCTCTCACTCCCTCTCAATCACTCTCCCGTGTTTACAATTAAATCAAAGACACACCAGAGATTGCTCTCTGAACAAAAGAGATCAACTCTACACACTCAGGTCCAACACTTGAAGTTAGGATAACATCAAGGTGGCTCACAAAACACTCAAGTCCCAAAACTCACAAAATAACTCTTCAATCCCGGACTTGGTACAGAACTCGTGCAGCCTCCATGTTTTTATAGCAGTGTGTGTATCTGGGCTGCAACAACTTTTGCTGGAGGAGATCTATCATTCTTCTGAAAAAATCTGCACTTAAAGATCTAAAAGATACAGTTTGATCTTTTAGCTTTTATCTTTAATCTTTAATCCCTGAACGAACTCTTCTAGTTTGTAATTCGAACTTTAATTATCTTTTAATTCGTTCCTAAAGATAGATCGTCTAATCTGTTGCTAACTGCACAATAATCTGTTAAAGATATAACAGATTTATGTGTCCAGTATTTTCGGGCCAGATGTCCTGGACATCGTATCCGACATCGTGGATCCTGCAGCTTCACTTCTTTTATCTTGCCTTGTGCATTGTGCAGCAACTCCAGTATTTTCGGGCAGGATGTCCTGGACATTGTATCCGACATCGTGGATCCTGCAGCTTCAATTCTTCATTTGACATTTTATCTTGCCTTGTGCATTGTGCAGCCCGATCTTATTCCTTGACATAACGTTGGACATCATGTGCAGCAACTCCAGCTTTCCTTCATTGTCTAAGTGCTTATGTTTTAACAAAATCTTAGCCAATCTTTTTAAAACTCAGTAGAGCTAAGCACTAACAATCTCCCCCTTTGGCAAATTTTGTCTAAAACATACTTAGACACTTCCTGAGCAGGTACGAGCAGTTATGCAAGTGGGATCAGCAACTTTCATTATCAGAGTAATCAAGCACAGCGGAAATTCTGCAAGTTGCAAGTCGTTTCCAGGATGTCAAGACATCTCACGTGACATCAGCTTTCTGCTTCTGCTCCCCCTGTCTCCATGCTTACTGCAGCATCTTCTATCAGCTACTAGTCTTTTCCATCAGTCATCATCAGCAGCAGCAGTCTCCCCCTCAAAATCATATACATACGACTCCCCTTCAAAATCATGAATCATGCATACATCGTATCCTACTGCCATACATCGTATCAATCATGCATAGTACTACTATTGCATACATAGTATCCTACTACTCAGAATCATAAATCATGCATAATACATAATACTATTACTCCCCCTTTTTAGACAGAATTTGACAAAAGTAGAATGCATGAACTTAAAGTGCAAATATTACAGACCAATAGTAAACCATTGTTCAAAGGGACATGCCCCTTTAGCTAGTAAGAGTAAAAAGCAAAAATAAAGGTATGATGGTCATGGGGTGGCTTCAGAATCATCATCATCTGATTCTGTATCCTCTGCTGCATCTTCCTCTTCTTCAGCTGCTTCTTCTTCTTCTTCAGCTGCTTCTTCTTCTTCCTCAACTGCTTCACCATCATCAATGCCACTGTCTGTGAGTCTTTTGATCAGGCGTTCCAGCTCCATCTTCTTCTCTGTGGTGGCTTTGATGGTTGTTTCCAGCACCTTGCATGTGTCCTTGAGTTCAGCAATCAAAGCATCCTTGGACACAGCACCTGAAGCAGCAGCTTTCCCTGATGTCGAGACAATGTCTGGGACATGTGTCCCCTCAAACAGTTTGTAATGCAGGGATAGAGGAGATTCTCTCTTCATCACAGAGTCAGTGTAGTTTAAAATATTGGGATGTTGACTCAACATAATGCCACACAATACAGTTGGGAAGGCAATGGGTAATTTGACAGCAAAAGATTCTGAATGCTTAACAGTTTGATCAAAAATATAGTTTCCAAAATTAAATTTGGACTTGGTTTCAACAGCATACAGAAATTTACCCAAACCTGTGGCAACAGTGGAAGTATGATTGGTGGGTACCCAGTTTGCAGCGCCAATCCTATGCAGTATTGCATACTTCACACTTAGCTTCCCTGCAGAAAGCTTCCTTTTCTTTGGCCAATGTTGGACTTGTTTGGCAGTGATTTCCTCGGCAATTTGATGCTCAGAAACAGTAATATCCACCACTCCATCTGTTGGTCTGTCCAGGTATTTGTTGATTACAGCAGGGGAGAATCTAACACACTTTCCTCTGACAAACACTTTCTGATACTCATCACTCTTTCTGTTTGTTATGTCAGAGGGAATGTTGACAATGAATTCCCTGACTAGACTTTCATAGCAATCTCCCAACTTGGTGACAGTCTTCAGCAGTCCAGCAGCCGTGATGAGGTCCATGATCTCCTTGCAATCCAAGGCATCTCTTCCCAGTTCTCTTTCCAAGGCAAGTCTGCGTTGATACACAAATTTCCACCTTTCAACATTGCCAATGGAGTGGAAAGAGATGTTGTCCAATGGTGCATCAGGGACATTTCCAGGCACCTTTTTCCCTGATGTCTTGGTCCTCTTGATGTCGGGAACATCTGGTTCGACATCATCATCAGAATCAGATGAGGAAATTTCTTTCCTCTTCTTGGAAGAGATTGCAACTTTGCTCCTTCTGGATGTGGTAGGAGTGATTGGAGTGCTCTTCTTCTGTGCCATAGTTTTGATTCGTCCAGACCTCTTAATGGGGGTTTTACCCTTTCGGCTTTGTAATCTTTCTGCGATGCCAGGTGCCAACTTGTTGGCAAGGGGTTCCTCATCAGATTCTACTTCTTCCAGGTCAATGAGGTCACCTGGAGCAGGTTCTGGTGCCCTTGGTGCAGGGGTCTCCTCTGTGGCTTGTTCCTCTTCCTCTGTTGATTCCTCTTTACTGGATGAAGAGAGGACTTCAGCATTTGGGGCGGAAGATGTTGGAACATCTTTATCAGCATCAGGCACAGAAACATTTGGGGTGGAAGATGTTGGAACATCTTCATCAGCATCAGGGACAGAAGCATTTTTCAAAATGCTACTCACAATACTGCGGATCTTCTTGTCCATCTCCGTGTCTACTTCCCTAGGACTTGTTGCAAGGCTAGGGTTTTCAGAAATCTTCACACCCTGTTGTCGTTTGGGGACCAATTTTTCAGGAACAGGGGCTGAACCAGGAATCATTTGTATGGGCTGGATATTGAATTCAGGTCGTTCCTGGTTTGATGGTGCTTTGGTGGATGATGGAGATGATGGTACAGAGGGTGAACCAGGAGCTGAAGTTTCTTTTGGTGAGGTAGCCATGGAAGTGCAGAGCCTTTGGAATGATTTCGTAAATCTCTGAGAGCTGTTGGGGAATGCTGAAAACGAGATTACCACGAAAATATAAGTTTGAATGAGGAATGTAGAGGGACGTGTGAAGCAACGGTCGAATTTGTTTTGGCTCAGTAGTGAACGTGCTATTAATGTTAAGTGAGACGTTTGAGCACGTTCAGATAGCAGTAGCTGCTATAATTCCTCTAGCAGACAAATGCCCAGCTTGCCCCTCAGTTTTTCAAACTGTTTTGCATCCAATGCCTTTGTGAATATATCTGCTATTTGTTCCTCAGTGTCAACATGCTCCAGTGTGATAACTTTATCATCAACAAGCTCTCTAATATAGTGATGTCTAATGTCAATGTGCTTGGTTCTGCTGTGTTGAACAGGATTTTTAGAAATATTAATAGCACTCATGTTGTCACAGTACAATGTCATGACATCTTGTTCGACATTGTACTCCTTCAGCATCTGCTTCATCCAAACTAGTTGTGAACAGCTGCTTCCTGCTGCAATATACTCTGCTTCTGCAGTAGATAGGGACACACAGTTCTGCTTCTTGCTGAACCATAAAATAAGATTGGTTCCCAAATAGAAACATCCACCAGAAGTGCTTTTTCTGTCATCTGCACTTCCAGCCCAATCAGCATCACAATACCCAACCAGCATTGAACCTGAACAATGACAGTACATAATCCCATAGTCACTGGTGCCATTTACATATTTCAGAATTCTCTTTACTTGATTCAAGTGACTTATCTTGGGATTGGCTTGATATCTTGCACAAACACCTACTGCATAGGTGATGTCAGGTCTGCTAGCTGTTAAATATAGTAAGCTACCAATCATGCTCCTGTACAGACTTTGATCAACACTGGTGCCAGCTTCATCTTTTGACAGCTTCAAGTGAGTAGGTGCAGGTGTTCTTTTATGGCTGGCATTTTCCATCCCAAACTTCTTGACAATGTTCTTTGCATACTTGCTTTGTGAGAGGAATATGGAGTCTTCCATCTGCTTCACTTGGAGTCCCAGAAAATAAGTCAGCTCTCCAACAAGACTCATCTCAAATTCAGATTGCATCTGTTGGACAAAATGTCGAAGCATCTCATTCGACATCCCTCCAAACACAATGTCATCAACATATATCTGTGCTATCATCAAGTTATCAGCATCTTGTTTGACAAAGAGAGTCTTGTCAATTCCTCCCTTCCTATACCCTTGCTGAGTAAGGAACTCTGTTAGCCTTTCATACCAAGCTCTTGGAGCTTGCTTCAATCCATAGAGAGCCTTCTTGAGCCTGTATACATGATCTGGATGAGTTGGATCTACAAATCCCTTTGGCTGCTCCACATAGGCTTCTTCATTCAGGTATCCATTCAGAAACGCGCTCTTCACATCCATTAGGTACAGCTTGAATTTGAGGATGCAAGCTACACCAAGTAACAATCTGATGGACTCAAGTCTAGCAACTGGGGCGAAAGTTTCATCAAAGTCTACACCTTCAATCTGAGTGTAGCCTTGAGCAACAAGTCTGGCCTTGTTTCTGGTTATAACACCTTCTTCATTGGTTTTGTTCTTGAAGATCCACTTGGTGCCAATCACATTAGTTCCCTCGGGTCTAGGGACTAGCTCCCAGACTTCATTCCTTTTGAATTGCTCCAATTCCTCTTGCATAGCATTGATCCAGAACTCATCAGTCAGTGCCTCTTTCACATTCTTGGGCTCAATTTTGGAGACAAAGCATGAATTGGAGACAATCTCAATCTCCCTTGATCTTGTAGTGACCCCTCTGTTTGGATCTCCTATAATCAGCTCCTTGGGGTGCATCTTCTGGATTCTAATGGAGGGTCTCTTGTCAGGTTGATTGATGTTTGATTCATCTGTAGCAGAATCAGAGTTTTCTGCATTTTCTGCACTTTTAGCTGTATCTGCTACATTGTCTCCCGATGTTCTGACATCTTCTTCGACATCCTTCTTTCTTGCTGGAGTTAGATCATCAACAACCACATTGATGGATTCCATCACAGTTCTGGTTTTGGAATTGAATACTCTATATGCTCTGCTGTTTGTAGAGTATCCCAGGAATATTCCTGCATCACTCTTGGGATCCATCTTTCTCCTTTGCTCTCTATCTGCCAAAATGTAACATGGACTTCCAAAGATGTGGAAGTGCCTGACAGTTGGCTTCCTCCCTTTCCAGATTTCATACAGTGTGGTTGGAGTCCCTCTTCTAAGTGTAACTCTGTTGTGGATGTAGCATGCTGTGTTCATGGCTTCAGCCCAGAGATTATAGGGAAGTTCTTTGGCATGAAGCATGACCCTAGCAGCTTCTTGCAAAGTCCTGTTTTTCCTTTCAACTATGCCATTTTGTTGTGGTGTAATGGCTGCAGAGAACTCATGAGTGATGCCTTCAGATGTGCAGAATTCAGTAAACTTGCTGTTTTCAAATTCTCTGCCATGGTCACTCCTGATTCTCTTGATGACACAGTCTTTTTCTCTTTGAAGTCTTAGACTCAACTCCTTGAATACTTCAAAGGTGTCTGATTTTTCTCTGATAAAGTTGACCCAGGTAAATTTGGAGAAATCATCCACAACAACATAGGCATACCTCTTTCCTCCAAGGCTTTCAACTTGCATAGGCCCCATCAAGTCCATGTGAAGTAGTTCCAGCACCCTGGAAGTGGTCTGATGTTGAAGCTTCTGGTGGGACATCTTGACTTGCTTTCCAATCTGACATTCACCACAGATTCTGCCTTCTTCTATTTTCAGATTGGGAATGCCTCTAACAGAACCTTTGTCAATGATTTTCTTCATGCCTCTTAAGTGCAGATGTCCAAATCTTTGATGCCATATTTTGACTTCATCTTCTTTGGAGAATAGACATGTGGAGGAGTGACTGGTTTCTTGAGGTGTCCATAGGTAACAGTTGTCCTTTGATCTGCTGCCCTTCATTAGAACTTCACTCTTCTCATTTGTCACCAAGCATTCTGACTTTGTGAAGTTTACATTGAATCCTTCATCACACAACTGACTGATGCTGATCAAGTTTGCAGTCAGTCCCTTCACCAGCAGTACTTTGTTCAGACTAGGAAGTCCATCATGGACTAGCTTTCCCATTCCAGTGATCTTTCCTTTAGAGCCATCTCCAAATGTCACATAGCTAGTGGAGCAGGGTTCAATGTTCACCAGAAATTCTTTGACTCCTGTCATGTGTCTGGAACAGCCGCTATCTAGGTACCAATCTTCCTTAGCTGATGCTCTAAGTGAAGTATGAACAACAAGACTGACAATCTTGTGTTTTGGAACCCACATCATCTTCCTTCTGCTGCTGCTACTTTGAGTACCATGATGTGGATGGCCATGTAGATGATAGCAAAAGGGCTTTATGTGACCATACTTGCCACAGTAGTGACACCTCCACTTCTTTCTTTTGCTCCTTTTCTGCTGCGTTCCATGATGTCGAGACCGATGTTGTGACATCGTGGCTCCAGTGCTGTTTTTGGCAGGAACAAATTCTGTCATGGTTGTTCTGCCAGCAGACTTATGATTAAATCCAAGTCCTCTCTGGTTTCCAACATTCTTCCCAAGCTGTAGCACCTCATCAAGCATATCTGAGCCTTTATTCAGCATCTTTATTGACTTTGTCATATTTTCCAGTTTAGAGTTCAGAAAACCAACTTCTCCTTTAAGCTCAGAGATCTCCTCTTCATGTGCCTCCTTCTCAGCCTCCAGATTTGCAATGACCTTCTTCAGTTGTGCTTCTTGCTGAAGAATCTTCTCACTTTTGATGCATAGTTCTCTATAAGATGTAGCAAGCTCATCAAAAGTGATTTCACTGTCTGTATCACTTGAATCTTCAGCAGATTCAAATCTCCCAGTGAGTGCATTCACATCTCTGTCAGAATCACTTTCTTGTTCACTCTCTGTATCATCAGACCGACATACAGAAAGTCCTTTCCTCTGCTTCTTGAGATGAGTGGGACATTCAGCTTTGATGTGTCCATAGCCTTCACACCCATGGCATTGAACTCCTTTGCTGTGACTGGGCTTTTCATCTGACCTTTTCTGGTATTCACTACCTTTCCTGATGTCGAAAGGGATGTTCCCGACATGTGGTTTCTGCCTCCTGTCCATTCTGTTCATCACTTTGTTGAACTGTTTTCCAAGGAGCACAACTGCGTTAGTCAAACCTTCATCAGTATCCAGGTCATACTCATCTTCTTCTCCTTCATCATTGGACACGAACGCCAGATTCTTGCTCTTCTTTTCAGTCCTATCCGAGAGTCCTAGCTCAAAGGTTTGAAGGGAACCAATGAGTTCATCTACTCTCATGTTGCAAATGTCTTGGGCCTCCTCTATTGCAGTGACTTTCATGTCAAATCTCTTAGGCAAGGATCTGAGGATCTTTCTCACCAGCTTTTCATCAGTCATCCTCTCTCCCAAGGCAGTGCAAGCATTGGCAATTTCAAGAATGTTCATGTGGAAGTCATGAATACACTCTTCCTCCTTCATCTTCAGATTTTCGAATTTTGTAGCCAAGAGTTGCAATCTGGACATCTTCACTTTGGAGGTTCCTTCATGAGTGGTTTTCAGGATCTCCCATGCATCCTTGGCCACTGTGCATGTGTTGATCAGTCTGAAGATATTCTTGTCAACTCCATTGAATAGAGCATTCAAGGCTTTGGAGTTTCCAAGTGCCAATTCGTCTTCTTCTTTTGTCCAGTCTTCTTCTGGCTTCAATTCATTAGTGGGCTTTCCTTCTGTGTCCAGCATCTTAGGATGTTCCCAGCCTTTGATGACAGCTTTCCAGGTTCTGCTATCCAGTGATTTGAGGAAGGCCACCATCCTTGCTTTCCAGTATTCATAGTTGGTTCCATCCAGAATTGGTGGTCTGTTCACTGGTCCTCCTTCTTTCTCCATGTTCATCAGAATTTATCTCCCTAGATCTCACTCAGTGATTTCGAGTGCCTGCTCTGATACCAATTGAAATTCTGATACCAATGCCAGATGTCGTACCGGATGTCACGACATCACGCTTCAGAACATGCAGATTATATTTGAGAGTATGAACAGATCAAACAAGTAAGTAACACAAGAGAATTGTTAACCCAGTTCGGTGCAACCTCACCTACATCTGGGGGCTACCAAGCCAGGGAGGAAATCCACTAAAATAGTGTTAGTTCGAAGATCTAACAGCCACTGTTTACAACCTTCTCACCTAACCACTACCCGTGCAATCTCTACCTAAGAGCCACTCTTAGATATGAGAACCCCTCTCACTCCCTCTCAATCACTCTCCCGTGTTTACAATTAAATCAAAGACACACCAGAGATTGCTCTCTGAACAAAAGAGATCAACTCTACACACTCAGGTCCAACACTTGAAGTTAGGATAACATCAAGGTGGCTCACAAAACACTCAAGTCCCAAAACTCACAAAATAACTCTTCAATCCCGGACTTGGTACAGAACTCGTGCAGCCTCCATGTTTTTATAGCAGTGTGTGTATCTGGGCTGCAACAACTTGTGCTGGAGGAGATCTATCATTCTTCTGAAAATCTGCACTTAAAGATCTAAAAGATACAGTTTGATCTTTTAGCTTTTATCTTTAATCTTTAATCCCTGAACGAACTCTTCTAGTTTGTAATTCGAACTTTAATTATCTTTTAATTCGTTCCTAAAGATAGATCGTCTAATCTGTTGCTAACTGCACAATAATCTGTTAAAGATATAACAGATTTATGTGTCCAGTATTTTCGGGCCAGATGTCCTGGACATCGTATCCGACATCGTGGATCCTGCAGCTTCACTTCTTTTATCTTGCCTTGTGCATTGTGCAGCAACTCCAGTATTTTCGGGCAGGATGTCCTGGACATTGTATCCGACATCGTGGATCCTGCAGCTTCAATTCTTCATTTGACATTTTATCTTGCCTTGTGCATTGTGCAGCCCGATCTTATTCCTTGACATAACGTTGGACATCATGTGCAGCAACTCCAGCTTTCCTTCATTGTCTAAGTGCTTATGTTTTAACAAAATCTTAGCCAATCTTTTTAAAACTCAGTAGAGCTAAGCACTAACACCTATTTTATACCAATCCTAGTTCTGAAAATTCAATTGAAAATTATTATGAAAACAAGTGCCAAAACTAGAGGTTTCTTGAGTCTTTTTTTTTAGAGTTTTTCTAGTCTACTCTAGAGCCATTCTAGGTTTCTCTTTGAGTCCTAGCTTGTTTTTTTGTGCTTTTCATTGCTTTAATTGTTGAATAATCCTTGGAAATTTGTCTTGTTAAAACTCTATTGGTTTAGCTTTCATTTCATTTTTTTTTTGTCTTTGGTTATTGCTTGTCTCTTTGTTTCCTTGCTTGTGAGTTGCCATATAGGGAATTGGAAAGGAGGATTGGTGCCATATCTTGAAGAATTTGAGTCAAGAAGCAAGGGGCCAACCACCTTAAGAGCTATTGGACTAAGAAGCACTCCAAATTGAGTGAAACACTAAAGAGAGAATAGCCACCACAATTGAGGACTTTTTTCTTTGTAATTTTGTAATTGGCAATTTGCTTTGCTTTCAAATTTTGTAACAAAAAGGCCTTTCATTGGAAGTAAGTTGGGAGCCTCCGCTAGGTCACCCTACTTCCATTTGTGTGTAATAATTTTAGGCAATTTTCCCTTAGGATAGTGAGTGTTTTGTTGGGAACCTTAAATAAGGTCATCCAAACACTCTTAGGATCCGCCTAGTTTGCATTTCTTGCACTTTAATTTCTTGCTTACTTTCATAGCTTATTTCCTTTACCCTCCATTGTCAAACCGCCTAGATAGCTTTCCTTTTACCAATTAGTTTTTACCTTATATTTCACACCTTTTTTAGTGTTTATTTTGGCTAGTTTCAACCATAGTTTATTTTACCTTTTGTTTTCAAACCCCCAACAAGAAAGAACCATAACTTAGGAACCAACATGAGTCTTCATTCTTCATCTAGTGTTAATGGTGAGGGTTCTACTCCTAAGGACCCCTTGTATAAGATATTAGATGAGTTGAGATCCCTTAAGTTGTGGAAAGAAAAACAAGAGAGAAAAGAAAAAGGTAAAAAAAGAGTGGAAGAAATAAGTCAAGATGAAAGAAAGAAAATAAGAGAGGAAGAAAGAAGAAAAATAATGAAAGAAATAAAAAGAGAAAAACATGTCTCCTATAGTAGTCATAACTCTTGCAAGAGCCTAAGTGAAGAACTTCGTGACTATTATGAAGGAAGGCATAGATCACATCTTAGACCTCACTCCCATAGGAGAGAAAATGAAAGAAAGCCTCAAGAGGTTAACATTAAACTCCCATACTTCCATGGGAAGAACAATGTAGAGGCTAATTTAGATTGGGAAATAAGGGTAGAGCAACAACTTAAAAGGAAGTCTACTTCAAAATCTTATGGCTCTCACTCTTATCCAAAGAAAGACCAAGGTCAAGGAATATTAGGGGTGAGACCTTCTAAGCCCAAAGATGATAAGGGGAAGACAATAGAAAAGCAACCCCTTAAGGCTAGTATGCAAGAGAAGACTAGCTCCATGAAGTGCTTTAAATGTTTTGGAAGAGGACACATTACTTCTCAATGCCCCACCAAGAAAACCATGATTATGAGGGGCCAAGACATTTATAGTACCCAAGATGAGGCTACTACTTCACCTTCTTCTAGTGAAAGTGAAGAAGCAAAGGGGGGAGAATCTAGTGAAGAAATCTATCCCCAAGAAGAAGGACAACCTTTAATGGTTAAGGAGGAGTGTAAGGAGGTAAGTGTCTCCTCCAAGAGGTTAGCTAAGAAGGAAAGACATTTTGAAATAAAGACAAATATTAAAGAAATTTCCCTTCTTAGACAACCTCCACATTTTCTCCTTTGTAAAAAGACACTTGTTAGCATTGCCACATCTCTTAGGCTTGAGTTTATTCCTCAAGTAAAGGAGTTGTTGGATGAGGGTTTGGTTCGCAAGAGATTAAATCCTTGTGCTTTGTTGGTGCCCAAAATAGGTATTATAAGGCACCAAATCCCTAAAATAGGTGGTATGATGAATGCTTTGGGTGGTGCAACACTCTTTTGTAAAATCACTCGTGCACCCAACATCTTCATGATTTGTGTACATAGGGACTCATTAAGGTAGGTTTGTTCTTATTTTTAGTTTCAATACAAACTTAGGTACTCATGTGGGACACCTTAGGTTTGTCATACTTTTGGGTAGGAATAATCAACATGAAAATACAGAAAAGGTATGTTCTATTGCTTTACTTTTCTTAATTTTTTAAATTGTGATGAAGGGGTTCCCATGAACCCTAAGAGAATAAAAGTCATTCCTGAGTGGCCCGCTCCACCAAGTGTAAGAAAAATTTGGGGCTTCCATGACTTAACAAACTTTTACAAAAGGTTTGTCCCATATTTTTCTATACTTGTAGCACCACTCATTGAGTTGGTGAGGAACTATGTTCCTTCATGGGAAGATGCCCAGGAAATGAGTTTTCAGACCTTACCTTACTTCAACATACTAAACACCACTAATACATATGTTTTTGTTCTTTTTACAGGTGTTGAGGAAAAAAGCCAAGAGTTTCAAGAACCTCGGGATTTGAGGTCAAATCCTTTTCAAGGGGGAGGGAATGATGCAATCCTACCCCGCAAGGGCATTGGATAGAAGACTCCAAGTAGATTGGGCCAAAGATGCAAGAGAAGGCCTAAGGGTTCTTATGAGCCTTAGGGTAGATTTCGGGCTCATGGGCTAAGTACGAGCCCACTTATCTTTGTACATATTAGAATAAGGTTTTATTAATTTTGGGTCTTGTATTTTGGGCTCCATAATGTAGGTAGGGTACCCTAGAAATATAGGATTTTTCAGCCCTTGTATTTTAGGGCACCTAGACTAGTTTTTGTATTAGGGGTAGTTTTGTAATTTCACATGCACTAAGTGGATATTTGATGTGTGTGGTTGGAAATAAATTTAATTGAATTGGTAGAAGCCCAATCCAATTAAATTTTAGAGGGGGAGGTGAGCATTTGCTTACTACACCCCATTGCCACATCATATAGTCACACTTTGTGCATGTCCTTCATGCTTTTCATGCCTCATGACACCTAAGCACACTTAGTGGAGAATCTTGGAATTGATCTTGGATTAGTGGGCTGAATAATAACTAAAATTCACTAATCATAATTAGTGAAATTTTGGCTCCAAAGTTTGGCTCCACAAATTCAATTTCAAATTCAAATGAAATTTGAATTTCCCTCCAATTTTGTGTGACTCTTAGGCTATAAATAGAGGTCATGTGTGTGCATTTTTTTCAACTTTGATCATTTGAATATTAAAATTCAGATTTCAAAGCTCATTTAGAGCACAAAATTTCGTGCTCTTCTCTCCCTCTCCCTTCATTCATCTCCTTCTTCCTCCAAGCTCTTATCCATGGCCTCCTATGGTGGTGAGCTTCTTCTAGACTCTTCTTCTCCTTGAAGTGGTGTCTCCTCTCTCTCTTCCTTCTCCATTCCGCTGCCATTTATCTTCCAAGAAGCAAAGGAATCCATTGATGAAGAAGATCCTAGGCCTACAAGCTCCAATGGAGCTTGCATCATGCCCAATCCAATTAAATTTATTTCCAACCACACACATCAAATATCCACTTAGTGCATGTGAAATTACAAAACTACCCCTAATACAAAAACTAGTCTAGGTGCCCTAAAATACAAGGGCTGAAAAATCCTATATTTCTAGGGTACCCTACATACATTATGGAGCCCAAAATACAAGACCCAAAATTAATGAAACCTTATTCTAATATGTACAAAGATAAGTGGGCTCGTACTTAGCCCATGGGCCCGAAATCTACCCTAAGGCTCATAAGAACCCTTGGGCCTTCTCTTGCATCTTTGGCCCAATCTACTTGGAGTCTTCTATCCAATGCCCTTGCGGGGTAGGATAGCATCAGCCGATGGGTTCGACGAGGAGGCCATTGCCCAACTGTTATGCATACCGGGTCAGGATTTTGCCCGGACCGCTACCAGGAGACGGGTGCGGATCATGCGTACTAGCATGACTACCTTGGCCCAAACATGGATGACGTTGCTGCTTAGCAACATCCTGCCCAGCGATCATAACTCTGACCTCCCTCTACTGAAGTGTTAGCTGGTGTACGCCATCCTGACACGGATGAGCGTCTATGTGGCTCAGTTGATCGCTGATGCCATTTATTTATTTGCAGGTATGCCGCCTACCAAGCACCCTTTAGACCCAGATAAGTCTAATAGGGCCTTGGGTTTTCCAGCATTGATCACGAGTCTCTACCAGTCATTCGGGGTTCCCGTCACACCTAGTAAGGTGATTCGACCACCAATCACCCGGGCCTTCATAGAGAAATATTGCACGCCTAGACAGGCGTAGGATGGCGCACCGCAGGCCCCAGACGCACCGTCGTCACCTCATCAGGCTGATCCAGCTGGGTCATTTGACACGGAGCGGTATTTACGGCATTTGATTTGCCAGCAGGCGGCCAACCACAGGGGGCACGTGCAGACCCATGAGTGCCTCTACCAGTTTAACTTGGGCCTTCAAATTAGTTTGGGCCTTCAGCAACAATTAATTGTCTTGATAGTGTCTCTGCCTCTGGGCCTTCATCCATCTACACTTGAGCCCTTCATCCTTCTCCACTTGGGCCTTCATCCTTCTCCACTCGGGGGCTTTGTCCTTCTCCACTTAGGCCTTCGTCCTTCTCCACTTGGGCCTTTAGCCTGTATTTGGCCAGTTTCATGATTCTCATCATTCCCTCCTTCTTGGAAAACATTTGTCCTCAAATGTCCAGGATCATCACCGGGTTCAAGTACCACTTCCTTCCTTTTCTTGTTGGCTTGCTTGGCATAGCTTTCATTCTTCTTTGCAATTTGCACCTTCACTTGGTCATACAATCTTTTCTCATACTCAACTTTGACCTGTGCATCCTTATGTTGAGTCTCTTGGGGCTTGCTGTTGTAAGTTGGCTTGTTAGGCAATGAAACTTCTAGAAGGAGATCAACTTGATGTTCTATGCTTCTTGAAGGTGGCAGTCCATTAGGAATCTCCTTGGGAAAGACATCTTTAAATTCCTGCAATAAGGGTTGAACACTAGGAGAAACATAAATAGTTAACTGATTAGAATTATCACTCTCTCTCTCTTGTGTATCACTCTTTTCCTCGGGTGTATCACTCTTCTTTTTCATATTCCTTTGTGGTGCCTCACTATTTTCTTTCTCTTGTTCTCTCTTTTCTCTCATTCTGATTTGGTCATCACATACTTTTCTAGGGGATAGAGGTTTAAGAGTAAACGAGGAAGATTTGGCTATTCGTCTGTAGGGCTCTTCTTTGTTACGGTTCAACAAATGTTGCATTTATGTAGTCCACGCGTCCCGAAATAAGCGCTGAGATTCGTCCAATTGATGATATACACCACCATTGTCACCAGCTCTTGCCATGATTAAGGAACAAAGAATTTTGCAGTAAATTAAAAAAATAAAATTCAGGACCTCACCACACTCTACTCACGTGTTTCTCTCTTTGATGGTAGTTCACTCGTGTTTGATGCTCTCAATATAGGCTTTTGTGTAATGTATTCCCTCTTGCCTTTTACCACTCGTGTTCCCTCTTAAGTTCCTAGATGGACCGAATTAGACACATAAGGTAATATAAAATAAAATGAAAGACAATATAATTATCAGAGTAACAGATTTGATTTGGGATAACAACTTGGACTTGATTTGGATAGCAGATTGGATTTGATTTGGATAACAAATTAGATTTGATTTGATTTGGATAACAAATCTGATTTGGATAAAAAAAATTGATTTGATTTGATTTGGATAATAGATCAGATTTGGATAACAAATTAGATTTAATTTGGATAACAGATATGATAACAAATAAGATAACAGATAAGATAACAGATATGACAAGTAAACTTCAAATGCTCATAACTTTTGCTACGATTGTCTGTTTGAGGCCCACTATATATCAAAACGCTCAGAATTCAGAGGAGAATCTAGATAAGGGGATTTGTTCCACGATTTTCTTTAAAAAAACACCTCTAAATGCCTCAATTTCGTGTTCAAAGATCAAACACACTTTTTTTTTCAAAATTTTTGCATTTTTTTGTTTACACAAAGTGTGAAAAGACACAAGAAACAAGAACAAGAACGAAACAAGATGTAAACAAGAACGCAAATAACAGAACACAAGACGCAAACAAGAACGAAACAAGATGTAAACAAAAACGCAAATAACAGAACACAAGACGCAAACAAGAACGAAACAAGATGTAAACAAAAACACAAATAACAGAACAAGGACAAAACACGAACCTGGACAAATTACAAAGAAAAATAATAGGATAGGATAGAACCTGTATCAAGAGCCAAAGCTCTGATACCAGATGATGTGAAACTGAGTAGGAGCGGATCGTTTGATACAGGCTACGAAGGTTTGGATGACGCCACTTCCGGTGAAGGAAGATAAGTCAGGGTAGACGCCACTTCCGGTGAAGGAAGATAAGTCCGGGTAGACGCCACTTCCACTGAAGGAAGATAAGTCAGGGTAGACGCCACAAGAATTACCTTGATAAGTCTGATAATTGGTTCAACAAGGAACCCGGAGAGGAACTCTCACCCAATTTTATCAAAATGCCCAAAAGTTTTTTTATTCAAAACAAAAACCAATACTTATAGTGTATCTGTCATACCCTAATTTCGTCCGGGGACCTTTGCTTGGTGACATGCGACCTTTCTTTGGTCCTTGTGAGGTGCTTGGCACCCATCATTAGGCAATTTGTGAAATTCCAGGACATGTCGGAAAACCAAAAAAATATTGATGCACAATCCGTAAGTTTCCGTGACACACCGGAAATCAAATGGAAGCATCGTTGCATAATTAAGTGAGATTCCGTAACATTCCGTAAGTCAAAAAGGGGATGATTATGTAATCCGCAAGGTTCCGTAACATTACGGAAAGAAAACAAGTATCGTTACGAAATTCGTAAGTTTCCGTAACTTTACGAAAAAAGGAATCACCAAAAAAAGTAGAGGGGGTGTACTTAGTAAAAATGGGGGTGCAAATAGCACCCAGGCCCACTTGGGCCCTCCAGAATATTCCTCCAGAAGGCTGTTGCTTCTGGAGGAAGCAACCTGGCTCGCCTGGGCGAGCTGGGCGGCAACCTGGGCGGCAACCACCTCCCCTATTTTGCTATATATAGGGGAGGAAGTGAAGAAGAAAAGGGTTCAGCCCCTTAGGCACTTCTCTCTCTTTCGAATTTGCTTGGAAAAATTGTTTCCGTGAAGAAAATCTAAGCTGAGGTGCTTCCGAAACGTTTCCGAAACGTTTTCCGTGAAGAATTTCGCAAAGGTTTCGACCGTTCTTCGACGTTCTTCATTCGTTCTTCATCGTTCTTCGATCTTCAGCGGGTAAGTACCTCGAACCAAGCTTTTCGATTCATTCTATGCACCCATGGTGGTCCACATTGTGTTTTGTGTATTTCTATTCTTGTTTCATTTGCTTTTTTATACCCCCTCTTGACGTGCTTAAGCCATTTTACTTAAGTCATTTCTCGCTTAACTTAAAAATAAAATAAATTTCCACCGAACGTTTGAATTGTATTATCCGTTAACTTCGGTTAAAATGAATTTCGACCGTTCGGTCGTGCCGTAACCACGTTGGAAATCAAAAAGAGGTAAAAAATAATATAATAATCAAAAAACATCTTTTAGTAAAATAAAGCGGAAAATCAATCGGACGTTTTCTCTTTGGGATTTCTCATTCTTAATCGAATTGATTAATAACTAAAGTGAAACTAAAGGCTAAAATCAATTCGCCTAGTCAAGCTCGTCCATAAAAATAGGCTTTTGAAGTTTGTCATTTCAATTTCTCACTAAGTAAAATGGATCATTTTTAAGGTCCAACGCCTTAAAATGATCACCACTTAAGTAAAAAAGAATCACTTGACAAAAAGCAAGAACTACGTAGGTTTGAGTTCCTCATTGAGGATACGTAGGAGCAAAAGCCCCGCTTTTGTCGACCACCCCAAGAGATCGTTAATGGTCCAATGCCTTAACGTTTCTCTCCTTTCAAAAACAAGAGGTCGTTAATGGTCCAACGCCTTAACGTTTCTCTCCTTTCAAAATCAAAAGACCGTTTAATGGTCCAACACCTTAAATGACCTTTTGTTCAATAAAAACATATTTTACAAAAAAGACAAAAATAACTTAACCAAACACTTTGTTCCGAAAGAACTACGTAGGTCTAATTTCCTCATCGCAAATTGAGGAATACGTAGGAGCAAAGGGAAACACCCTTGTCGACCACAAAAAGAGAAAAATATAAAAAGGGTATAAAGGATATAAGGACATAAAAGGGAACTAAAAATTAAAAGTCATGTTTGCACATTCGATTAAAGGTTTCCGTCCCTTGGGACAGACGTATGGGGTGCTAACACCTTCCTGTGCGTAAATACAACTCCCGAACCTTTCACTTAAAAGTTCGTAGATCGCGTCTTTTCCGGTTTTTCCGACGTTTTCCTCAAATAAACGTTGGTGGCGACTCCGCGCGTATTCCTTTCGTGGAACACGCATCCCGCGAGTCACGCGTCGCCCTCCCGCCGAAGGGTAGGTTGCGACAGTTGGCGACTCCACTGGGGACTATTTTTAGAGAGTTAGGCCATTTAATCTTGTGCAATGTTTTACCATGACGTTTCCCTTTGTTAGTTTCCCTTCATTATGTTCTTGTGTGTATAAGTTGTGTATTGCTTTTAGTGCGTTTTAAAATGTATGCATGAGGTAAATATTTATTCATTTGATGCACATAAACACCAACACTATTTGCACACACTGTGAGTGAAAAAGGGCCCTATACCCGGGTTCGTGGGAACATAAGGAGTGGAGGTGAATCTGTGATCATGCTAGGTCTCCGACTTGCTTGATTACAGTGAACCCTCATCTAGAGTTTTTCTCTTTGAAAACATATTGTTGCTAGTAGTCCCTACTGCTGCAGTATGTTCTTCGAAGGGGATGATACCTCTAGAAGCCATCAAGAGAGATATGACTACCTTGGGGGTTATTACTAAAAGCCTAGTTAGCTCTCTCCCTTATAGGTCCCTTAAATAGGGGCACGGAGCAAACACGCTGCGTGCCACTTTTCACACTGCCATGCATAAGTATCATATACCCTTTTGCTTATATTTGTTTGTGAATATTGTCGTACTATGTACATCCCCGTGTTGTGCCTTTCGCATATGCATCATGCGTGGGTTTCTTCTTTGATCCCCCTCACTTTAGCAAACCGACAGAGGGTCCATGTTGCCTTCTTAAAAACATACGTTGGGTGCCATGCTTGCCCAAACGTTGTATCCAAGAAGGAAACAATTTCTCGGGCTCCCGTATTCGTAAATTGCATCTGTGTCATATGCATTTCTTCATGCATTCCACCCATGATAGATGTCGGAGTTTTGATTCGCACTAGATTTTATTTCACTTTAGTAAAACATGGGATCGAGTCAAAAGCCTTCGCTTAAAAAGAGGTTCTATCAAGTCAAAATCAAGAGCTTAGAGGTCACTAGTTTACGAGAGTTGGGGCAATTAATGGGTCAACTTCAATGGCAAGCCTTCTGCAAAGCCTACGGTAAGATTTGGGACCTAGCTAGGGTAGAAGTCTCCATGGAACCAATTGCATCCCTTTCCCAGTATTATGACCAGCCCCTAAGGTGCTTCACATTCGAGGACTTCCAGCTAGTGCCGACTATGAAAGAGTTTGAAGAAATCCTGGGATGCCCACTGGGAGGAAGGAAGCCATATCTTTTCTCTAGGTTCTATCCTTCCACGACAAGAGTTGCCAAGGTAGTGAAAATCTCAGCACAAGAGTTGGACTGTGTAAAGCAAAACAGGAATGGGGTAGTCGGAGTACCAAGGAAGTGTTTGGAGGAAAGGGCAAAGGCCTTGGCAAATCAAGGCGAATGGGCTTTCTTTTATTGACATCTTGGCGCTTTTGATCTTTGGAGTTGTCCTCTTTCCGAATATGGAAGGGTTAGTGGACCTAGCAGCGATTGACGCTTTCCTCGCCTTTCATTATGGCAAGGAAAGCCCGATCGTCGCCATTTTGGCCATGTATGACACGTTCGACCGGGGATGTGAAAAGAGCGGCGCAAGAATTGATTGTTGTGCACTGGCTCTCTATGTGTGGCTGGTTTCACACCTTTTTCTCCAAGAAGGTAGGCCCGTCTATCCGCTACAAGGTCACCGCTCGTGCGTCGAAAAAGGAAAGGCGAATTGGGACCAACTCTTGGCTAGCATGGAGGGGCGTCTGTTAATTGGTTCCCTCGCTAGAAGGAAGGAAGAATCAGGATTCTATCTTCATGCGAAGGATGTCCCATGAGAGGAGTGCCATCAGACGAAAGCATCACGCCTTTCATCGCACGGGTTTCAGTGACCACAACGCGAGGGTACTCCAAGGAGTTCGCAAGGCATGGGATGCGGCGTGAAGAAAGGACAGAGAGCTTAGGGGAAGCAGTAATGAGATCATCGGCGGCTATCATAAGTGGCTGAGAGTCCGAACACAAGGATTGGATTGGCTCCCAAATCTAAAGACTGTGAGAGACGATAAGGTTAAAGCTTCGGAAGAAAGTGATGAGGTACAAGCCCTAAAGGCAAAGCTTGAAAGAGCTCGGGTAGTTAAAGAGAAGTTCAAGTCCATAGCCATCAAAGTCTGAAGAGAGTATAATGAACTAAGGGACGCCAATATGGCCACCGATGAAGCCTTGGAATGAGAAACCAAGAAGGCCCGAAAGGAAGAACACGACCAAAACAAGTTTTGAGGGGCTTTATAGGGCAGCAATAGTGAGCTCAAGCTCCGAAGAGGTGAAAGGAATCATCACGGGTCAAAGGCATGATCTTGAAGAACGAGCTAAAGGCTTGCCTTAGGTCGAAAAGAAATTTGTCCCAACAGTTAAGCAAGACTGAAGGGAATATGTGGGCCATCATCGATGAGTGCAAAGAGAAGCTAAATCTAGCGGCGACTCACGAGCAAAGGCTAGAGGATGAGTACGCCAAGATATCAGCAGAAAGGGAAGCAAGGGAAAGGGTAATTGATTCATTGCACCAAGAGGCAACAATGTGGACGGACCGATTTGCTCTTACTTTGAACAGGAGTCAAGAACTTCCCCCATTGCTAGCCAAGGCCAAAGCAGTGGCGGACACCTACTCCGCCCCCGAGGAGATCCACGGACTTCTCAGCTATTGTCAGCATATGATAGACTCAATGGACCATATGATTAGAAACCGCTAGGAAGTTCGTATTGTCGCTCAGATCTTGACTAGTTATAACTTTTTGAATAAAATGAGTTTATCCCACGTTTTTACTCCAAAAATCAGTGCGAATCAAGTCACTCCCGCATTTTATCCCTAGCATGCATTGTATGTTGGTCTCGTCCTTTGTCACGGGAAGCCGGAAGGTCCATATCACCTTCTTAATTGTACACATGGGGCACTGCGCCCCCAAATGCGCAAGTAAGAAGAGATAATTTTCCGGGCTCTCGTGTCCGTAAAATGCATTCATATCATGCATCGCATAAGCATCCCTTCATAGCATCATAATGAACATATCGTTCCTGCATTTGTCCGTTATCACATTCCCATTTTGCATGAGTCATTGCATCATGCATATACGTTCAACAAACTTTTTGATCTACAAAATTGCATACCATTTGTTTTCATCCTTGCATTTTCCTCTGTAAAACAAAAACAAAAAAAAGGGGGGGAGCGTGAAACTTCACACTACATTCTTAGTTGCATGTGTTAGGCACCATGAGCCAACCATGTTGGGATCATAAACCCATTTCACTTAAAAACAAAATGATTGAACATGGTACCTAATGCATGTTTAACTAAGAAAGGATGTTTCTTCGGGCATCTCAATTTCATGATTACATTTTCCATGCATAGCTTAAAGTATGCCCGAGTCTTTCATCCCTATGAGATGTTGTTGAAGTATTGGCGATCAGAATTGCCATTCCTTGGATTATAGGGTTGAACCAAGCTCATGCTTTTACAAAAAGGTTCATCAAGTCAAGTTGAAATATGGAAGTAAACGTCTTGCAAAATTGGGGCAAAAGATGAATCGAGTCACATCACTGCTTTGTCTACTGCCAAAGATATTTAGGATTGTTGATGTCCTTGTTACTTCCAGTTTCACCTTGACAAAGATGTCATGGACCATGTTGAAAATCTAAATTGATTCAACCCCATATCCTGCGTAAAAATTCGCAATACTTCAACTGTACATCATTCGCATACATCCATGCTTTTCATTGGTTGCATTGCTCATTGCATTCTTTCCTTGAAAAATAAAATAAAATGAACTTAATCATTGTTATAAAAAAAAAGAAAAAAAAAACATGCTTTACGGCGTCCTCACCGAACTTGTGCTAGAGCTAGAGTAATGGGTGAAGTAGAGGAGATACAAGAGAAGATGAAGGCCGACATGGAGGCCATGAAAGAGCAAATGGCCACAATGATGGAGGCCATGATGAGCATGAAGAAGATAATGGAAGCCAATGCGGTTATAGTTGCCGCTACTGGCGCTGTCGCTAAGGTGAACCCGATGCTCCCATCTGGCCTCAAGCAAATGAATCGTCCAACCTCAAATATGGTAGGCAAAGATTTGGGAAGTACGGATAACCCCATGATGTGAAAATTCAAAACAAGCACGCCTTCCCGCCATATGGCTTGCCTCCCAAACTATACACCACCCAATGTGGCGTACATTCCCAATGAGGATGTCAAAAACTCCACTCCTATACCCATTGAGAGCCAGCAACCCCAAACTGATCATGCACATGTCTCTTAAACCGTGGAAGAGACACATGAAATTCCCCACCACAATCTAGCCGACTTCGAGCCTTGGCTCGGATATGCCACTGAAGGGCAAGCAGTTGGTGGTATACCCCTTGAAAACACTTCGGAAGGCCCTCAGTATCACCCCCAGCTACACCTCTTGCATTCCACAACAAGTAAAAACCCTCGTGCTATGGCAGAAATGGAAAAGTTAGATCATTTAGAGGAAAGGCTCAGGGCCATTGAAGGAGGTGAAGATTATGCCTTTGCTAACCTAAAAGAGTTGTTCCTAGAACCCAATATCATCACCCCTCCCAAGTTCAAGGTGCTGGACTTTGACAAGTACAAGGGGACTACTTGCCCCAAGAACCATCTAAAGATGTATTGTCGGAAGATGGGGGCATACGCAAAAGATGAGAAATTGCTGAGAAAGTCTTACTAGGACGACTGAGAAAACTGGGGCAAATGAAGAGGGTGAGAAAGAGGGAGAAACCCATGCTGTGACTGCCATTCCTATACGGCCAAGTTTCCCACCAACCCAACAATGTCATTACTCAGCCAATAACAAAACTCCTCCTGACCCACTGCCCAGTTATCCACAAAGGCCATCCCTAAATCAACCACAAAGCCTGTCTACCGCACTTCCAATGACGAAGACCACCTTTAGCACAAACCAAAAAAACACCAACAAAAAGGAATTTTGCAGCAAAAAGCCTGTAGGGTTCATCCCAAATTCCGTTGTCATATGCTAAACTTGATCCCATATCCACTCAATAATTCAATGGTAGCCATAACCCCAACCAAGGTTCCTCAACCTCCATTTTTCTGAGGATACGACTCGAACGCAACGTGTGCTTATCGTGGAGGAGCCCAGGGGCATTCCATTGAGCATTGTATGACCCCGAAGCATAAAGTGTGAAGTCTAATTGATACGGGCTGGCTGAAATTTGAGGAGAATCGCTTGTTGAATCATAACATTGACAAGCAACACCATACATGGGGCAATTCTGGAAGCTGTTATTATGACTCATCAGGATTTTCAAGTTTATGCCATAAACCACAGTTACAATGTTAAATGATATGGATAAAATGGACATCCTCTCACGAACACATCTTTGCTTATTCAACTTCCACCGGAATGTGAGTGTAAGCCATTGGTCTATTTGCTCAAGCAACCTGCGCTCCTGAGTGTTGACTTCCAAGACCGTTCAATCAGAGATTACTCATCTTGCACGTTGGTGGGGGTGCCGTAAAACAACGAGCAAAGTTCAAAACAAATAAGTTTCAAAATAAAAAATAAAAAGGCATTTGATTGAATGTGTTTTCAAGTAAAAATATAGACGTTCATGTGACCTCATTTTGTCTTTTTAGAGAGAAGTGAGTTATCAAGAATAGGATGTTGGACAAATGGCCTCAGTTACCTTAAGAAAAAGGGGGGTTGAATTAAGATGCAAAGACTATTCCCCAATTGAACTATCACTCTCTCTTTTCGGATTAACAATGCACACAGGAATAACCCTTCCCTTGTGTTAAGGAATCCTCTACAACAAGAGACCCACGATCTCTTAATCCCTTTTCAGAAATAAGAAGAAGAGAAGAAGAGGTCTCTCATAAAAGAGGTAGATTGTAAAATGAAGATCAATCAAAAATTCCTTATTGAATAAGCAAGTGGTTGACCAAGGAATCTTTTTGAGAGGATAAGACATTTCAGTTCAGAAAAACTCTTGATCTTTCGAGAGGATAAAACTGTTTGGGCAATGAAAACTCTCTTTAAAACATTTGAATGGCCATTCATAAAACATTTGAATAGATATGTCTCTTGGAAATTATTTTCTGAAAATCCCCTCTGGTAATCAATTACAAGACTTATGTAATCGATTACAGGTTTTAAAAATTTGAATTAAAACATTTTCAACTACTGGTAATCGATTACCAGAGAGCAAATCTCAATTTGAAATGATAGAATTCTTTGGTCAAACCTTTTGTTTGTTTCAATTTGGAAACTTCTTCCTAAAGATTCTAAGAGATCAAACTTGATCATATATCTTGACTTTCTTGGATTCTTGTCTTGAATAAAACTTAGAAGCATTTGATCCTTTAGCATCATCAAGACATCAAAACATCTTGCTTCTACATAGGAGTCATTTGACTTAATCCATCAACTGAAAAATCCTTCAACTATTTCTCGTCCTTGGAAAATTCTTTTTGCAAGAATCAACTGCTTCTTTCATTCTCCCTCACTACGAGGTCGTGAAAACAAGACAACAATTGGTACCTCTAAGCCCTACACTGGGGCAACGAAAGGCACCATGCAAAAACCTCAAGCGAACCTAGGGGCAGATTAGAAGTTCTCACCCAATAGGTTCCCTCCTACAAGGTCATGACGAAAGACAACGATTGGTACCTCAAAGCCTTACACTGGGGCAATGAGGGGCACCGTGCATGAGCCTCAAGTGAACATAGGGGCCGATCAAAAGTTCTCACCCATCGATGTTTTTAACAAAAAAAGGGGGACAAACCCTAGGATTTCAATGGATTGATCAAACATCAAACGACTCCATTGCCGTCTTTCCAAAATGGTCAAGTGACTAAATCAAACAGAACACATACTCTGAGGGAGTTCCCGGAGAGATTTGCAAAAAGATAGGATGAGGTTGCATGAATTATCACCTCTTTCAAAAGGACAGTCAATCTGTGTTTTCCAAAAAAATTAAATCAAAATCAAAATCACAAAATAGGGAAAGAATGTCATGAACGTTGTACAACTTTCCATTACATTGCATTGTTTCATATGAAGTCTGCATTTACCGCATTTCAAGACAAAGGTTGCATGCATCTACATCCCTAAAAATCATGTTAACTGCATAGATTTCCTACATCTAATATCCAGTCGTGTGGATTTGGGATGACCGACCCTCTCGATGAGTCGATCTCTTGCTTTCTCATAAGGGTGAACCCTTGGGTACTAGTACCCTTGTCTCCAGAGGACTATACGTCCTCACCTTCAAAGGGCTACATGTCCTCGCCATCAGAGGGCTACACGCCCTCACCTTCCGAGGACTACATGTCCTCATCTTCAGAGGACTACATGTCCTCACCTTTAGAGGGCTACACGCCCTCGGCTCCGAGGGCTACACGCCCTCACCTTGAGAGGACTACACGTCCTCGCCTTGAGAGGACTACACGTCCTCACCATCAGAGGGCTGCACGCCCTCACCTCCAGAGGACTACACGTCCTAGCCTTGAGAGGGCTACCCGCCCTCGCCTTGGGTACTAGTTACCCTCACCTTCAGAGGACTACACGTCCTCACCTTCAGAGAGCTACACGCCCTCGCCATCAGAGGACTGCATGTCCTCACCTTCGTAGGGCTACACGCCCTCACCTTCAGAGGACTACACGTCCTCACCTTCAGAGGGCTACATGCCCTCGCCATCAGAGGACTGCATGTCCTCACCTTCGTAGGGCTACACGCCCTCACCTTGAAAGGACTACACGTCCTCGCCAACAGAGGGCTGCACGCCCTCACCTTGAGAGGACTATACGTCCTCGCCATCAGAGGGCTGCACGCCCTCACCTCCAAAGGACTACACATCCTCGCCTTGAGAGGGCTGCACGCCCTCACCTTTAGAGGGCTACGTGTCCTCATTTTCAGTGTGCTCCACATCCACACCTTAAGAGGATTTAAGGTCCTCTGCCCTTAAATGCTTAACCGAGACTTTCACTCCCGGTTAAGGGGCCAGTAGTTTCCTTTTAACGGTTCCTAGGCCACCCCCTGATATTGGAAGAGGGCCAACTGTGCGAGCACGACCAGAGAGGGAGGCTGTCAGATGGCTATTATGCATACCGGGGCAAGATTTCACCCGTGCCGCTGCAAAGAGACGAGTGCGGATCATGCGCACCAACATAGATGACATTGCTACTTAGCAACATTCTGCCCAGCGACCGCAATGCCAATCTCCCCCTGCAAAAGTATCAGTTGGTCTGTGTCGTCCCGACATGGGTAAGTATGCATATGGTTCAACTGATTTCTGATGCCATCTACTATTTGCAGGGATCGCACCCACAAAGACACCTAGTGGACCTGAAGAAGTCCAACAGGGCCCTGGGGTTTCCAGCTCTGGTTACGAGCCTCTATCAGTCCTACAGGGTGCCCGTACCCCCCCGGCAAGGTCACGTCATCATAGGTAAGTATGCACATCGCTCAACTGATTTTTGATTTCATCTATTGTTTGCAGGGATCGCGCCTGCAAGACACCCAGTAGACCCGAAGAAGTCCAACAGGGTCTTGGAGTTGCCAGCTCTAAATATGGGTCTCTGTCAGTTCTAGGGAGTGTCTGTCGCCCCCAGCAAAGTCATCAGACCCCCCTACCAATCGAGCTTTCATCAAGAAGTACTGCGCCCCCAGGCAAGCGCAGGGCGAAGCACCACAACAGCATTGGGATGGCCGGTAGCAGGAAATAGACACACCGCCACCACCTCTAAAGTTCACCTCAGCTCATCCATAAAAAGGTTAGAGCGTTGCCTACGACACATGGCCGACCAATAGGCAACCAAGTCCAAAGCCAAAGGTAAGCAAAGTACTAGGTCAATGACCGACAAGTCATAAGGCGTCCAGCTAAAGACGTTAAAGAAGCGCTACTAGGAGGCAACCTAGTACCTTTTGAATCTATGCTTGTTATTTGATCACTTTTTATAGTAGGACGCACCTAGTTGCTCATGATCTTGGGGATTTAAATAAAACAAGCACAAGCTCGAAAGGTAGTCATACCTTACAAAATATATATATGTATGTTTAGGTAGAAAGATACCTTAGATATGCATGTATGTAAACAAAAAATACTTCACAAAATATATATATGTATGTTTCGGTAGAAAGATACCTTAGATATGCATGTATGTAACAAAAAAATACTTCACAAAATATATATATGTATGTTTAGGTAGAAAGATACCTTAGATATGCATGTATGTAACAAAAAAATACTTCACAAAAATATATATATGTATGTTTAGGTAGAAAGATACCTTAGATATGCATGTATGTAACAAAAAAATACTTCACAAAATATATATATGTATGTTTAGGTAGAAAGATACCTGTCATACCCTAATTTCGTCCGGGGACCTTTGCTTGATGACATGCGACCTTTCTTTGGTCCTTGTGAGGTGCTTGGCATCCATCATTAGGCAATTTGTGAAATTCCAGGACATGCCGAAAAACCAAAAAAATATTGATGCACAATCCGTAAGTTTCCGTGACACACCGGAAATCAAATGGAAGCATCGTTGCATAATTAAAGTGAGGTTCCGTAACATTCCGTAAGTCAAAAGGGGGATGATTATGTAATCCGCAAGGTTCCGTAACATTACGGAAGGAAAACAAGTATCGTTACGAAATTCGTAAGTTTCCGTAACTTTACGAAAAAAGAATCACCAAAAAAACAGCAGGGGGGTGTACTTAGTAAAAATGGGGGGTGCAAATAGCACCCAGGCCCACTTGGGCCCTCCAGAATATTCCTCCAGAAGGCTGTTGCTTCTGGAGGAAGCAACCTGGCTCGCCTGGGCGAGCTGGGCGGCAACCACCTCCCCTATTTTGCTATAAATAGGGGAGGAAGTGAAGAAGGAAGGGGTTCAGCCCCTTTGGCACTTCTCTCTCTTTCGAATTTGCTTGGGAAAATTGTTTCCGTGAAGAAAATCTAAGCCGAGGCGCTTCCGAAACGTTTCCGTAACGTTTTCCGTGAGGATTCTCGCAAAGGTTTCAACCGTTTCTTCGACGTTCTTCATCGTTCTTCGATCTTCAACGGGTAAGTACCTCGAACCAAGCTTTTCGATCCATTCTATGTACCCGTAGTGGTCCACATTGTGTTTCGTGCATTTTTATTCTCGTTTTGTTTACTTTTCGTACCCCCTTTTGACGTGCTTAAGCCATTTTACTTAAGTCATTTCTCGCTTAACTTTAAAATAAAATAAATTTCCACCGAACGTTTCGTAACGTTACGGAAAAAGAATTACCAAAAAAATATAAGGGGGGTGCATTTAGTAAAAATGGGGGTGTAAATAGCAACCAGGCCCACTTGGGCCCTCGAGAAGATTCCTCCAGAAGGCTATTGCTTCTGGAGGAAGCAACCTTGCTCGCCTGGGCGAGCTGGGCGGCAAACTTCTCCCCTATTTTGCTATAGATTGGGGGAGAAGTGAAGAAGAAAATGGTTCAGCCCCTTAGGCACTTCTCTCTCTCTCGAAATTGCTGAGGAAAATTAGTTCCGTGAAGAAAATCCAAGCCGAGGCACTTCCATAATGTTTCCGTAATGTTTCCGTGAGTAATTACGCGAAGATTCTCGAACGTTCTTCAAGATTCATCGTTTGTTCTTCGTTTTCTTCAGTCTTCAACGGGTAAGTACCTCAAACCAAGCTTTTCAATTCATTCTATGTACCCGTGGTGGTCCACATTTTGTTTCATGTATTTTTATTCTCGTTTTCATTTGCTTTTTATACCCCCTTTTGACGTGCTTAAGCCATTTATTTAAGTCATTTCTCGCTTAATCTAAAAATAAAATAAATTTCCACCGATCGTTTGAATTGTATCATCCGTTAATTTTGGTTAAAATGAATTCCGACCGTTCGGTCGTGCCGTAACCACGTTGGAAATAAAAAAAAGGTAAAATAATAATATAATAATCAAAAAATACATTTTAGTAAAATAAAAGCGAAAGATCAATCGGACGTTTTCTCTTTGGGATTTCTCATTCTTAATTGAATTGACTAATAACTAAAGTGAAACTAAGGCTAAAATCAACTCGCCTAGTCAAGCTCGTCCACAAAAAATAGGATTTTGAAAGTTTATCATTCTGTTTCTTACCAAGTAAAATGGATCATTTTTAAGGTCCAACGCCTTAAAATGATCACCTTTCAAGTAAAAAAGAACCACTTGATTCACGCATAAAGAAGAACTACGTAGGTCTGATTTCCTCTCCAAAGGAGGGTACGTAGGAGCAAAAGCCCCGCTTTTGTCGACCTCCAAAAATAAAAAGAAATAAAGTTAAGGTAACACAATTTCCACAATTCTAAAAAATAGGCTGTTGTCCTTGGAGACAAACGTGAGAGGTGCTAATACCTTCCTCAAGCGTAAATACAACTCCCGAACTTAGAATTTTCATTTTGACTAGTTTCCTTCGGTTTTCCCGACGTTTTCCCAAATAAACGTTGGTGGCGACTCCGCGCATCTTTCCTCCTTTGGAAAGCGCACCCGAGAGCCTCGCCCTCGCTCGCCCGCGAAGGGCACGTTGCGACAGTTGGCGACTCCACTGGGGACATTTTTGTGAGTTAGGCCTATTTTAGGAATTGTGGGATTGTGAAACTTTGTGTGTGCTTTTATTGAACTGTGTAAAATGTAAATAACTGTTGTCTATTTTGCATTCTTTACACTGCATTCTAAGCACCCACGGGTTTGAGTAAAAAAAAGGGGGCCCTACACCCGGGTTCATGGGAATTTAAGGAGTGGAGGTGAATCTATCATCATGCTAGGTCTCCGACTTGCTTGATAATAGTGAAACCCCGTCTAGAGCTTTCTCTCTTTATAATGTGTTGTCGCTGGTATTCCATACCGCCACAATATTATTATCTTGAGTGATGATACCTCTAGAAAACGGCTGTGTGAGTTGTAAATTGTTGGGAAGTTAGTTATTAGCAACCCCTAGATATTATCCCATAGGTTCCCAAATAGGGGCAAAGAGCAAACACGCTCCGTGCCATTTGTTCTCATGCATTTTTGGTAAATAGCACTAGTTTATAGTTTTGCTAGTGATGTTTGGTGTCTTTAGAGTAACACGTAACCTTTTTAATACTACGTTGAGGCGCCATCGTGCCCAAAACGTAGCATTAAAATTGGGTCTCTGCGGTCCCGTATGTATAAATTACTCCTTTGAGTTGTTTTCCTCCTGTTTCATGCATACGCATTGCATCATTCATGTCGGAGTCTTGATCCACCCCTTTTTTAGGTAAATGATGGGGACAAATCAAAACGGCAAAAGGTTTTATCAAGTCAAAGTTAAAAGTCCAGATGTCACTAGCCTCAAGGAATTAGGACGATTGATGGGACCTCTCCAAAGGCAAGCCTTCCGCAAAGTGTACTGGAAGATTCTAGATTTGGCCGCAGCGGAGGTGTTTACGGAAGCTGTCGTATCCCTCGCCCAATACTGTGACCAGCCGTTGAGGTGTTTCATGTTTGGGGACTTCCAAATGGTCCCAACTATTGAAGAGTTTGAGGAAATATTAGGATGCCTTCTTGGGGGGAGGAAACCGTATCTTTTCTCCGGCTTTCTTCCTTCCTTGACCAAGATTGCGGCTGTGGTTGGTGATTCAGCAAAGGAGTTTGATCGCACGAAGCAAACTCGGAACGGCGTAGTGGGCTTGCCTCGGAAATACTTGGAAGGTAAGGCAAGGGATATGGCGAGCCAAGAGAAGTGGGGCCCGTTTGCAGATATTCTAGCTTTGCTGATTTTTGGGGTTGTCCTCTTCCCGAACGTCGACGGTTTGGTAGACTTAGCCACCATTGATGCTTTCCTCGCATATCATCATAGCAAGGAAAGTCCAGTGGTGGCTATCTTGGAAGATTTGTTTGACACCTTTGACCAGAGGTGTGAGAAAAACAGTGCACGGATTGTCTGTTGTTTACCCGCTCTGTGTGTGTGGTTGATTTCACACCTATTCCATCAAGACACGAGACACCCGTGTCCACTTCAAAGCTATCACTCATGCGCCGAAAAAGGAAGAGTCGATTGGGACCAACATTTGGCTGGGATAGGGGGCAGCGCAATCAATTGGTTTCCTCGTTGGAAGGAAGGCAAGGAAGGAGTTCTTTTCTCGTGTGGGGACTACCCTAATGTTCCACTGATAGGGACTAGGGGTTATATTAATTATAATCCCGCACTTGCCATATGACAGCTAGGGTATCCCATGAGGGGAGCGCCAACCGAAGAAAGTCTCTCGCCTTTCCTTGTGAGGGATCTAGGCGCGCAAGGTCTCAAGGTTATACAAAGAATCCACAAGGCGTGGAGGAGTCCGTTGAGGAAAGACAAGGAGCTGAGAGGCATCCGAAACGGCGTCATCGGAGGTTATCATGGATGGCTAAGAATTCACACGTGGGGCTTAGATTGGCTATCCAAATTGAAAGTTATCGATGAGGAGAACTTCGAAGCTTCGGAGGAAGATGAAGAAGTCCGAGCTCTAAAATTAGAGCTAGGGAAGGCGAGACTCGCCAAGGAGAAGTTCAAATCCGCTGCTACACACATCCGGAAGGAGTGCACCGAGTTACAAGAGGAAAACGCGGCCACTGCAAGAGCCCTTGAACAAGAAACCAAAAGGGCCCGCAAGGAGGAATATGGCCGAGAGAAATTCCGAGGAGCATTGTGGGGTAGCAACAATGAGCTCAAGCTCCGAAGAGAGGAGAGAGATCGGTCACTGGTGCATGGCATGATCTTAAAAGAAGAATTAGTTGCTTGCGCGAGGTCCAAAAGGAGTTTGGCTCAACACTTGGAAGCCACGGAGCAAAGCATGCTAGCTATCATAGGGCAATACAAGGAAGAATTGAACCAGTCCATGGCCCATGAACAAAAGCTAGTGGAGGATTTTGCACAAGTGTATGCCGAAAAAGAAGCAAGAGGGAGGGTGATTGATGCGTTGCATCAAGAAGCGACTATGTGGATGGATAGGTTCGCCTTGACCTTGAATGGAAGTCAAGACCTCCCGCGTCTGTTAGCCAAAGCAAAAGCCATGGCCGAAGTGTGTACTGCCCCAGAGGAGATTCATGGGCTAATCAATTACTGTCAGCACATGATAGATTTGATGGCCCATATCATTAGGAATCGTTAGGTTCTTTTGTAACACCTTTGTATAATCTTGGCTAGATGAAAGCTTTATTCTTTTCATAAAATGAGAAGTTCTGGACTCATTACGTTATCTAAAAAAAAAATCTTGGGGTGGATCCAAGTGCTCCGATCATCCATTTGCATACTCATGTTTTGGTGGCATACTCACCGTTGTTTATTTCTTTAGGAATTTCATCATAACTAAGAAAACACCAAGGCACCCCTACAACACTCGATCCAGGAAAATGGATAATGAAGAGGGCGTGCAGGAACAGATGAAGGTCGATCTATCGGCCTTGAAAGATCAAATGGCTTCCATCTCGGAGGTCATGTTAAAACTCCAGAAAACCATAGAGGATAAAGCCACCGCAACCGCCTCCAGTACAGTTAGGGAAGCGGAGCCGGTGCTGCAGCCCGCCTTGAATCCGGGCCTAGACAGAAACACGGCCGTGTTCGGTCGAAGGTATAGTCCGTAAGCTTATCCTTATGGCCTGCCTCCGGACTTCACCCCCCGTGCCACCCCGGAAGATTTAAGCCAAGCCCCTACTTTTGAGGGGCAAATTCCACCTTATGAAGACTATCCCGGGCAAGACGATGGGGAAGGAGATACCCATCTTGGCCCCCTGCTCCACCTCAAAGATCCGTCCCCGCATGAACTACCCTAGCCGAACATAGTCCGCCATATCCCAGCCTCACCCACGCCCGTAAAAGAATCTGTTCCCTTCGCGGAAGATAAGGGAAAGATTGAGACGCTTGAAGAGAGGTTGAGAGCAGTCGAGGGCCTCGGCAATTACCCATTCTCGGATTTAGCGGACTTATGTCTCGTGCCCAACATCGTCATCCCTCCCAAGTTCAAAGTACCAGACTTTGATAAGTACAAAGGGATGACATGTCCAAAGGGGCATCTCCGGATGTATTGCCGAAAGATGGGGGCGTATTCTGCAGACGAAAAGTTGTTGGTCCATTTCTTTCAAGATAGCTTGGCCGGGGCAGCTGTAGCGTGTTATACCAATCTGGAAGCTTCCCAGATCCGATCATGGAAGGAGTTGGCAACTGCCTTCATTAGGCAGTACCAGTACAATACGGACATGGCTCCCGATCGGAACCAGCTTCAGGGTATGACTAAACGAGAGCATGAGTCCATTAAGGAATATGCCCAGAGATGGAGAGATCTTGCAGCCCAAGTTGTACCGCCCATGACGGAGAGGGAGATGATCACAATTATGGTAGATACGTTACCCACGTTCTACTATGAAAAGCTTATAGGCTACATGCCAGCTAACTTTGTGGATCTCGTCTTCGCCGGAGAAAGGATTGAATCCGGACTACGAAAAGGCAAGTTCGAATATGCTGCCAATATGGCCCCCAACAACAACAGAAGAGCCCCAGTAGTGGGCGCGAGGAAAAAGGAAGGAGATGCCCACGCGGTCACCACCGCCCCAACATGGATGAAAACACCCCAAAATATCCAAAGCTCATACCAGCCCAATCCCCCAAATTTTTTAATCCGAGCCAGGAATTCCTTCCCGACTCAAGTAAAAGGACCACCCGCAGCAGAAAGAGCGTCGGCCCAACGCACAGCTCCAACCGCACCTCGGCCAGTTAATAATACAGCCCCCAGCGCGACCTATAAATATGCACAGCACCCGAAAGACAACTTCCCTCCCATTCCCATGGCATACTCTGAGTTATGGCCTTCATTATTGGAGAATCACTTGGTGGTGGCCATACCCGAGAAGGTTCTCCAGCCAACCTACCCCAAGTGGTATGACCCGGGTGCCAAGTGTGTGTACCATAGTGGAGTTCCCGGACACAATGTTGACTCCTGCATCCCGTTCAAGTATAAGGTGCAGCACTTGATTAGTGCCGGCTGGTTATTGTTTCAGGAGGAAGGCCCAAATGTTAAAACCAACCCGCTAGCTAGTCATGGAGGGGCTAGTGTGAACGCCGTCGAAGGGGACGGGCCATCACGGACAAAGAGGTTAGGAGAGGTGGCTACTTCTAGACGCTTCATCTATCAATCACTGCAAGCGGCATGCATGGTCTCCCAAGGTGGAGATGAAAGGGATGAATGTTTGTTTCACCTCGGGGAGTCGCATGACATGGAAACCTGTCCCGCGGTAGAAGATTTGCTTCAGCGGCTCATGGGTTGCGAGCAGCTTGAAGTGTCCATAGAAGAGGGGGAAGAACCACAAGTTTGCATGCAGTCGGAAGAGAAGAAGGCTCCTCTAACCCCCAAGGCCATAGTAATATGTTTTACTAGGAAAGGGACCGGCTCCACACCCATATACCCGTGGGTGGCGCCCAAGCCGACGCCATTTACATATCAAAGTAATAAGGCCGTTCCGTGGAAGTTTACCCCTCCCGCATCCAGCGAAAGAGTTGCAACCAAAGTTGACTCCCTATCAGCTAAGGTAACCAACATCACCGGCCTCAGTGGCGTAACCCGCAGTGGTCGGGTGTTCGCTTCCCCTCACCCAGCGGAATTGCCCTCCAAAGGGAAAGCGCCCATGGTCCAAGAGCCCACAGACATAGCCTCCCCCTCGAAAGAAGTAGATCCTCCAGTGGTAAGAGGGGCAGAAAAGAAAGAAGGACTTCAAGGAAAAACAGTGACTTTGGAAGAGGCCCAAAAGTTCCTCCGCCTCATCCAACAAAGCGAGTTTAAGGTAGCCGAGCAACTGAATAAAACTCCAGCAAGGATCTCCTAGCTTGAACTACTCATAAACTCCGAGCCTCATCGTGCGCTGTTGATGAAGGTCCTTAACGATGCCCATGTAGCACATGATATCTCAGTGGAGGGTTTCAAAGGCATCGTTAATCATATAACCACCAACAACTACATCGCGTTTGCGGAAGAAGAGATTCCCATTGAGGGAAGAGGACACAACAAGGCTCTGCATGTGTCGGTGAGATGTATGGATCATGTTGTCACAAAGGTACTTATCGACAATGGATCGAGTTTAAATGTAATGCCGAAGACCACTTTGGAAAAGCTTCCTTTTAGAGTGTCACGTTTAAAACCGAGCTCGATGGTGGTGCGAGCCTTTGATGGTACTCGGCGGGAAGTAATGGGGGAAATCGACATTCCCATTCAGATAGGCCCCCACACTTGCAATGTGGTGTTTCAAGTAATGGATATAAATCCTGCCTATAGCTGCCTCTTGGGAAGACTGTGGATTCATGCCCTGGGAGTGGTCCCTTCGACGCTTCACCAGAAATTGAAGTTCGCGGTGGGTGGACTTTTAGTGATAGTGTCGGGTGAAGAGGACATGTTAGTGAGCTGCCCCTCCTCCGCACCATACGTAGAAGCGGCGGAAGAATCATTGGAAACGGCTTTCCAATCCTTTGAGGTGGTGAGCTGCGCCTCTGTGGAACCAACTTCGTCGCTACCTTCTCTCTCCAAAGCGGCCATAATGGTGGTGCGCGTTATGCTCAGGAACGGATTTGAGCCCGGAATGGGTCTAGGCAAGGACTGCCTCGGGAATGCCGACGTGGTCGATATCAAGGGAAATCCATACAAGTATGGATTAGGGTATGAACCCGGGATGCAGGGGAGGAGGAACGTGCCGTCAAGATTTCGGGCGGATAGGGTGTGGCCCGGCCGTATTAGCCAGTGTTTCACCAGCACTGGAATGGTGTCCGAGGAGGAGGTGGCCGCAATAGAAGAGGAGTTCCCTCAAGATCCACCAAGTTTTGTGCAACCATGCCACCCCGATTCCCAAGTGGGGAACTGGCGCGTGATAAGCCAGTCAGAAGTCTATACCGCTGATTCAATGTAATTAGAGCCTATAGATTTTCGTTCTCTTTTGTTTTGTGAAACCTACCTGTCATACCCTAATTTCGTCCGGGGACCTTTGCTCGATGACGTGCGACCATTCTTTGGTCCTCGTGAGGTGCTTGGCACCCATCATTAGGCAATTTGTGAAATTCCAGGACATGCCGAAAAACCAAAAAAATATTGATGCACAATCCGTAAGTTTCCGTGACACACCGGAAATCAAATGGAAGCATCGTTGCATAATTAAGTGAGGTTCCGTAACATTCCGTAAGTCAAAAAGGGGATGATTATGTAATCCGCAAGGTTCCGTGACATTACGGAAAGAAAACAAGTATCGTTACGAAATTCGTAAGTTTCCGTAACTTTACGAAAAAAGAATTACCAAAAAACAGCAGAGGGGGGGTGTACTTAGTAAAAATGGGGGTGCAAATAGCACCCAGGCCCACTTGGGCCCTCCAGAATATTCCTCCAGAAGGCGGTTGCTTCTGGAGGAAGCAACCCTGCTCGCCTGGGCGAGCTGGGCGGCAACCACCTCCCCTATTTTGCTATAAATAGGGGAGGAAGTGAAGAAGGAAGGGGTTCAGCCCCTTAGGCACTTCTCTCTCTTTCGAATTTGCTTGGAAAAATTGTTTCCGTGAAGAAAATCTAAGCCGAGGCGCTTCCGAAACGTTTCCGTAACGTTTTCCGTGAGGAATCTCGCAAAGGTTTCAACCGTTCTTCGACGTTCTTCATTCGTTCTTCATCGTTCTTCGATCTTCAACGGGTAAGTACTTCGAACCAAGCTTTTTCGATTCATTCTATGTACCCGTAGTGGTCCACATTGTGTTTCGTGCATTTTTATTCTCGTTTTGTTTACTTTTTATACCCCCTGTTGACGTGCTTAAGCCATTTTACTTAAGTCATTTCTCGCTTAACTTAAAAATAAAATAAATTTCCACCGAACGTTTGAATTGTATTATCCATTAACTTCGGTTAAAATAAATTCCGACCGTTCGGTCGTGCCGTAACCACGTTGGAAATCAAAAAGAGGTAAAAAATAATATAATAATCAAAAAGACATCTTTAGGTAAAATAAAGCGGAAAATCAATCGGACGTTTTCTCTTTGGGATTTCTCATTCTTAATCGAATTGATTAATAACTAAAGTGAAACTAAAGGCTAAAATCAATTCGCCTAGTCAAGCTCGTCCATAAAAATAGGCTTTTGAAGTTTGTCATTTCATTTTCTCACTAAGTAAAATGGATCATTTTTAAGGTCCAACGCCTTAAAATGATCACCTCTTAAAGTAAAAAAGAATCACTTGATAAGAAAGAACTACGTAGGTCTGATTTTCTCATCCCAATTGAGGAATACGTAGGAGCAAAGGGAAACACCCTTGTCGACCACAAAAAAGAAAAAAATATAAAAAGGGTATAAAGGATATAAGAACATAAAAGGGAACATAAAAATCAAAGTCATGTTTGCACATTCGATTAGAGGCTGCCGTCCCTTGGGACGGGCGTGTGGGGTGCTAATACCTTCCCCGCGCGTAAATACAACTCCCGAACCTTTCACTAAAAAGTTCGTAGATCGCGTCTTTTCCGGTTTTTCCGACGTTTTCCTCAAATAAACGTTGGTGGCGACTCCGCGCGTATTCCTTTCGTGGAACACGCATCCCGCGAGTCTCGCGTCGCCCTCCCGCCGAAGGGTAGGTTGCGACACTACCTTATTAAATAAACAAAGAGATCTTGTTTCATCTGTTCTTGCAGTACCACCCTTTCTCATATCATTTTGCATGTTTTTGTTTCTTTTGTCTTGTTTGGTATAGATACGAGGGTCGATTCTTTGAGGATCCTAACAACGAGGGTTTGACGATCGATTTCGACCGAGATGTAAGCCAAACGATAAATGAGGAAGAGGAAGAGGATGTCCTGTCACCAGAGTTGGAAAGGTTGGTCGCTCAGGAAGAACGTGAAATGAAGCCTCACCAAGAAGAAACCGAATTGGTTAACTTGGGGACTACAGGGGAAAAGAAAGAAGTGAAGGTAGGAACCGGTATGACCGCGCCTATCCGCCAAGGTTTGATAACCCTTCTTGAAGAGTATCAAGATGTTTTCGCGTGGTCATATCAAGACATGCCCGGTCTAGATTCCGACATTGTGCAGCATAAGTTGCCTTTGAATCCTGGGTCTGCCCCGGTTAAGCAGAAGTTACGAAGAATGAAACCCGAGATGTCTTTAAAAATTAAAGAAGAAGTAAGGAAGCAGTTTGATGCAGGATTCTTAGCTGTGGCGCGGTACCCGGAATGGGTGGCCAACATTGTCCCAGTCCCGAAAAAGGACGGCAAGGTTCGAATGTGTGTAGACTACCGGGTCTTGAACCGGGCCAGTCCAAAAGACAATTTTCCCCTACCACACATTGACATATTGGTAGATAATACAGCCAAATTCGCCCTTTTCTCATTTATGGATGGTTTCTCGGGATATAATCAAATAAAGATGGCACCCGAAGATGTAGAGAAGACCACTTTCGTCACCCTATGGGGGACATTCTGCTATAAAGTGATGGCCTTCGGGCTGAAAAATGCTGGGGCAACCTATCAGCGTACCATGGTGGCGTTGTTCCATGACATGATGCATAAGGAAATAGAGGTCTACGTAGATGACATGATTGCTAAGTCTCGAACGGAGGACGAACACCTTGTCAATCTGCGTAAGCTGTTTGGAAGGTTGCGGAAATACCAATTAAAACTGAACCCAACCAAGTGCACCTTTGGGGTGAAGTCGGGGAAGCAGCTAGGATTTATCGTAAGTCAGAAAGGGATAGAGATAGATCCCGAGAAAGTAAAGGCTATCCTTGAAATGCCGGAACCAAGCACGGAGAAGCAGGTTCGGGGATTTTTGGGCAGGTTGAATTATATCGCGAGATTTATCTCGCAACTCACCCCTACCTGTGAGCCCTTTTTAAGCTGTTACGTAAGAACCAGGCGGTCCTATGGAACAGTGACTGCCAAAAGGCCTTCGAGAAGATCAAACAGAGTCTCGCGAATCCCCCGGTGCTCATGCCACTTGTAACAGGAAGACCTCTTTTCCTGTACATGACCGTGTTGGACGAGTCTATGGGGTGCGTGTTGGGTCAGCATGATGATTCTGGGAAAAAGGAGCAAGCCATCTACTATCTGAGCAAGAAGTTTACCGCATGTGAAATGAATTACTCAATGCTGGAAAGGATGTGTTGTGCTCTGGTATGGGCATCACATCGGCTTAGGCAATATATGCTCAGCCATACCACGTGGCTTATTTCCAAAATGGATCCTGTGAAGTATATCTTTGAAAAACCGGCCCTCACGGGACGAATCGCTAGGTGGCAGGTACTATTATCTGAATTAGATATCGTTTACGTCACCCAAAAAGTGGTAAAGGGAAGTGCCTTAGCAGATTATTTGGCCCAGCAACCCCTCCAAGATTATCGGCCGATGCACCCCGAGTTCCCAGATGAAGATATCATGGCCCTGTTTGAAGAGAAGCGGATGCACGAGGACATAAACAAATGGATTGTTTGCTTCGATGGGGCATCTAATGCTTTGGGCCATGGAGTAGGGGCGGTCCTTGTATCCCCGGATGATCAGTGTATTCCTTTCACGGCTAGGCTTGGTTTTGATTGTACCAACAATATGGCCGAGTACGAAGCATGCGCCCTCGGGGTTCAGGCGGCCATTGATTTTGATGTAAAACTGCTCAAGGTTTATGGAGACTCAGCTTTGGTGATACGCCAGTTGAAAGAAGAATGGGAAACTAGGGATCCGAATTTGATACCCTATCAAACTCACATCTTGAGGTTAGCCAAGTACTTTGACGACATTTCCTTCCACCACATACCTCGGGAAGAGAATCAAATGGCTGATGCATTAGCCACCCTGGCATCCATGTTTCAACTTGCCCCACACGGGGATCTGCCGTACATCGAATTCAAATCTCAAGGCAGGCCGGCATATTGTTATGCAATAGAGGAAGAGCGGGATGGGAAACCGTGGTATTTCAACATCAAGCAGTATGTCGAGAACAAAGAATACCCACCAGGGATTTCTGACAATGACAAAAGGACGTTGAGGAGATTGGCTACTGGTTTCTTTGTAAGTGGTACCATCCTGTACAAACGAAACCACGACATGATCCTCCTACGATGCGTAGATGCCAAAGAGGCGAACTTCATGATTAAGGAGATCCACGAGGGTTCCTTTGGGACGCATGCCAATGGGCATGCTATGGCCAGAAAAATCCTTAGGGCCGGCTATTGTTGGCTCACCATGGAAAGCGATTGCTGCGCTCATGTAAGGAAATGCCATAAATGTCAGGCATACACGGACAATGTCAATGTTCCGCCACATCCTCTGAATGTTATGTCCGCCCCTTGGCCTTTTTCCATGTGGGGAATAGATGTCATTGGGGCCATCGAACCCAAGGCGTCGAATGGTCACCGCTTCATTCTTGTGGCGATAGATTACTTCACCAAATGGGTCGAAGCGGCTTCTTATACTAACATCACAAGGAATGTGGTAGTTAGATTCATAAAGAAGGAGTTTATTTGTCGATACGGACTCCCCAGGAAGATCATTACTGACAATGGCACCAATCTGAACAATAAGATGATGCAGGAGATGTGCGAAGACTTCAAGATCCAGCATCATAACTCTACCCCTTATCGGCCAAAGATGAATAGGGCGGTAGAGGCTGCGAATAAGAATATTAAGAAGATTGTTCAAAAGATGACAGTGTCATACAAAGATTGGCATGAGATGTTGCCCTTCGCCCTACATGGATATAGAACCTCGGTGCGCACTTCTACTGGGGCAACGCCATATTCCTTAGTTTATGGGATGGAAGCGGTACTCCCATTTGAGGTGGAAGTTCCTTCTCAGAGGATAGTGGCGGAGTCAGGCCTAGAAGAGTCAGAATGGGCTCAAGCACGCTACGACCAACTTAACCTTATTGAAGGTAAGCGTTTGGCTGCCATGAGCCATGGGCGTTTGTATCAACGAAAGATAAAGAACGCATTCGACAAGAAGGTACGCCCGCGCAAGTTCAACGAGGGGGACCTCGTGCTGAAGAAGATGTCCCACGCTGTTAAAGATAATCGAGGCAAGTGGGCCCCGAATTATGAAGGGCCTTTTGTGGTGAAAAGAGCTTTTTCTGGGGGTGCTCTGATACTCACCCACATGGATGGCGAGGAATTGCCTTTGCCCGTGAACTCCGATGTAGTTAAACGATATTACGCTTGAAATCTGGGGCAATCGAGAGGACCGTTGCATGTTTTTATGTTTGAGTTGTTCTCGTTCTTTTTGGTTCCCTCTTGGGATTCCCGTTCACTGTATTTGTCTCGTTTCTTTAAAGATGGGTGAGGTTTCAGTCCTCCCTTTGTTTTCAAACCTTGTGTTTTAGATTTGTTATAACTTGAGCCCTCTTCGCTCGGTGTATGGGGTGCCCCAAACGCTTATTTAAAATTGAATCTAACCAGCCCTCACTAAAAGAAAGTCATCGCATTAGGAACATTCATACATGCACATACACATGCATATTTTGTGGTAACAGGGGCAGGGCCTTCTTAGGTCACGGTTAGAAGTCAAGACAAGTTGGCTGCGGAAATCAACCCAGGTAAGACGGTGACCGGACACGAGTGGCCACGGATTTTGTTTCCTACTTGCAGGTACATAGGGACGGATGCAAGTGGGGATAGGGTCACGACCGACCGATCGTTGCCCCTTCCCGGCGCTGAACAAGCAGAGAACGTTGCTGCAAGGCAACCCAGTATCCTTTGCATTCGCAGTTTCTTTTACTATTGTTTGTTTTAAATAAGTAATCGACACCTAATTCTAGTTTAAGTAAGTTCAAGTAGGCAAATGCTAGCCCGTAAGGGAGGAGGGGACATGGTTAATGTTCCCCTCAAAAAAAAAAAAAGAGTGGCAGGTTAGCTCGCCTGGGCGAGCAACCCCTGCACCCAAAATATAAAAACGAGGGAGGGGAACGTTTTTGCATCCAAAAACTTCCCCCCCTTCATTCAAAAGAGAAAGAACACGAAGGTTTGCGGTTCTTGCTCCCTCAAGCCACTTTTGGTTGCCTTTTGCTTTCATTTTTGGTGTTTTTATTCACTCCAACAAGTAAGTATTCCATCCTTGATGTTTTTGCTTCCCATTGATGTGTTTTCTTCGTCTTTTGGTGCCTTAAATTGTGAGAACATGCTTATATTTGTGAGGCAGTTTTGGTTTGCTTTGGTGCTTTTTTTCTTGAATTGAGGATTTGAATGAAAAGGCCTTAAGCCTAGGTTGTATTCTGAAGCAATGGGGCATGCCACATTGTCCCCATTCTCTTGCAATTTGTGTCCAAACGTGCGTTCACCAAGTGCTCGGTGAAATGCCCCAATGGTGTATGAATATGATTTTGTAAAATTGTGATGGTGGGGCTGTTTTATGTATGTAGGCACAACATAGGAGATTCAAAATAGGTGCCCAAATGCAATTCCAAGCTTAGGAACCCAAACTTGTAGCTTCAATGCAAGGAAACGTGCTTATGGCTAGGAATCCAAAAATTTGGTTTTAGAATTAGAAAAGAATGAAAATAGGGACTTGTTTGTAAGAATTTGGGCTGCCCCATGATTGGTACTTTGCACCTAAATAACATGGGAAATGATTTTCAATGCTGTGTAGATATATGTGTAAATATGAAGGGCATGAAATTCTTTGCAAAGGATGAAGGAATATTGAGGTCACTTCCTAAATGAATGTATGATAGCATGGGATTCCCTTTTGAATGCAAGTATGTGCATAATGTTAAATATCTTGCCAATAGGCATAAGTGTGAGTGAAACAATGAAAGTTTGTATGGTATATATATCTTGAGTGTGTGTAGTTAGTTTGTGATAGCAAATGTTTAGGATATAGTTAAGTGTAAATTTTGACGCAATGCCTTAAGCGTGAGAATGTGTGTTCCTTTCAAAATGCATATATATGTATGACAATTGGAATGTGTTGGATGGCCTCTATGTTGATATCAATAGTAGGGTATTCTACACATACGCATGTGCATAAATGTGTTACTTTAAGCGTGCGCATGATTTTGTTCTAAACCGGAAGGGTTAGCATGAAATTTTTTGCGTTAAGACAAGCGTTATCTAGTAAAGCTAACTTCTGAATGTTTGTTCTCGCAGGAAATGGCCCCGAGGAAACTTGCCTCAAAGAGATCCAGGAAGGATAAAACGGCCGAAGGAACTAGTTCCGCTCCCGAGTATGATAGTCACCGCTTTAGGAGCGCTGAACACCAGCAGCGCTTCGAGGCCATCAAGGGATGGTCATTTCTTCAGGAGCGACGCGTCCAACTCAGGGACGACGAGTACACCGATTTCCAGGAGGAGATAGTTCGCCGGCGGTGGGCATCGCTGGTCACCCCCATGGCCAAGTTCGATCCATACATAGTCCTCGAATTTTATGCCAATGCTTGGCCAACAGAGGAGGGCGTGCGTGATATGAGGTCCTGGGTAAAGGGTCAGTGGATCCCGTTTGATGCAGATGCTATTGGTCAGCTCCTAGGATATCCTTTAGTGCTGGAGGAGGGCCAGGAGTGCGAGTATGGCCAGAGGAGGAACCGGTCCGATGGGTTCGATGAGGAGGCCATCGCCCAGTTGCTATGTATACCGGGGCAAGATTTTGCCCGGACTGCTGCCGGGAGACGGGTGCGGATCATGTGCACCAACATGACCACCCTGACTCAGATCTGGATGACTTTGCTGCTCAGTAGCATCCAGCCCAGTGATCATAATTCCGACCTCCCCCTGCCGAAGTATCAGCTGGTGTACGCCATCCTGACACGGATGAGCATTCATGTGGCTCAGTTAATCGCTGATGCCATCTACATATTTGCAGGTATGGCGCCTACCAGGCACCTTCTGGACCCGGATAAGTCCAACAGGGCCCTGGGATTTCCCGCCTTGATCACAGGACTCTGCCAGTCATTCGGCGTCCCCGTCGCACCTAGCAAGGTGATTCGGCCGCCCATCACCCGAGCTTTTATTGAGAAGTACTGCACGCAGAGACAGGTCCAGGGTGATGCACCACAGGCCACGGACGTGCTGCCACCTCATCAAGCTGGTCCAGCTGGATCGTTTGATACGGAGCAGTATTTGCGGCATTTGGTTCGCCAGCAGGCGGCCAACCACCGGGCACATGTACAGACTCATGATTGTCTTTATCAGATGAGTCTCAGCCTTTAGAGCCAGGGCTTTGCTTCTTTTCCGTGCCCTACTCCGGACCAGTTCAGGGCAAAGGTCGCATGGCCTGGAGATTGGCCTGAGGCCCAGGCAGGAGAGGCACCAGCAGAGGCTCCCGATGAGGCAGATGAGGCCTGTGAGGACGAGGAGATGACCGATTTACTTGATTTCTTAGGAGGAAGCGGGGCCACATGATTGGGAGATCTCTCGATCCATATTTCTTTTTGTTTCCATTAGTTTTTTTTCTGTTACATATCATCTTATTTTTGTTTGACTAAGGGACTAACGTTTGTTTCATGTTTTGACTTTTGTTTTGTACATACATATCATTTGAGTTGTTACGTCGGTACTTGTTTCGTTGTTGTCAATAGTGTTTGTTGAAATTTCGGAACCGTGTAGAGTTTTTTCATTTAGGAACGTCGTTCTAAAAAATAAAATGAACCAAAATCCTAATAAAAAGAAAGAAGCGTTGTGAATAAAAGTCATGTTCATAAAGAAAAGAAAAAGGTTTTTATCTATACATGTATGTAAAAGGAAAGTGTGTAAAAAAGGATTTTTGTGTGTAAATGATGCATGGAAAGGAATTCTTGTGTGTGTGAGCAACGAGTGTATATGAAGAAAATTTTATGTGAACCATAAGTGTGTGTTGGGAAAAATAAAAAAATCTTTGAATGTAAATAGGGTTTGTATATAGACCGTGTGACATAAAAAGAAGAGTTCTAATGCGTGTACAGAAAAAGTTTGTCGTGTATAAAAATATAGATGTACAAAGAAAGATTTTCCTCATAAAGGACCACAGTGTATAGTTTTAGTGAACATATATAAAAATAAAACAAAAAGTAAAGAGAAAGAAAGACCGCGAAGGTCAACATGTTATAGTTAAGAAGTACAAATCATTCGTAAAGAGAAAACGCATCTTCTGGAAACAAGGGACTGATGCCAAGAGTTTATTTTCCGGAATGAATCAAGATAAGGATGGATGAATTCATTGAACTGATGAAAGAACATAACTTGGAAACGTTGGGTCTGTCTGTGTAAATTCCCAACCGTAGTATCACAATGCCATAAACAGGATGCTTGAGTGCCCACCTGGCTGTAGCCATGACTAATTTTGCACGTTGTTTTCAAATCATCATTGTCACGCATGCCTTATGGAACAACATGGAAGTTCGGCCCGAAATCGACACCTTGACACCCAAATTTGCCTCGCCCTAGATATCAACATTGGGGTTCCCACGATAAAAGACCCCATTGAAACACAACCTTAGACTTTTTGAACCTTGGCCTATAAAAAAGAATCCTCATTCCTTCCCCCGAAGCAAAGGACAGCGGAATCTCCTCGAGGGAGAGCGAATAGAATGCTAAACCCGATTTCCCAAAGAAAGGGATGGGGAAGGAAAAGTGAAAAGAAAGAGAAGGAAGAAATGGAAAGAAAGAAAAAAAAATGAAAATAAAGAAAAGAACAAAAAAGAAGAAGGAAGATTCCCGGTCAAAGGTCGAAGGGAAGTGAAAAGGGAAAAAAAGCAATTCTCGATTAATGAAAGAAAGAGGACAGAAATTCTTCAAAGCCAGATTGCCGCTCAGAATCATTCTTGACTGGCAATATCCCACCCCACATGAACAAAAAGGAAAAGACCGAAACACCCGGCTTCCTCTCCAAAAAACACTATCCTCGAGAAAATCCTATTGGTCCGTGATCGTACGTTTGATCTTTGATTCGATAGGAAGTCGTATGCTAAATGAAGTCATGGTGCAGTTATGGTTTGGGAATAGGATAAAACACTTACCTGTGTGAGTTTCATACACTATGAGTGATTTATTTTCAGCTCAGCCCGATGTTTCCCCTGCGTGTTCATTTGAAAGCTAGAAGTTGACATCCTACCCTTCATTCTCGGTTACATGGAAGATTACCCTTGGCACAAGAATATTGTTTCTCTAAGATGTGGTGCTCTCGCGAATGATTTATTTTTCTTTGCAAAAAGCGTGTTATTCTTTTAGGTGGAAAAACCCGGTGGACCGTTCGGTCCCGCCAACACCCTTTTTCGGAGCCACATGAATGTTATTGCTTAGGGCTGTTCATGTGTCCTCCACATTCGAGTTTGGAGCTGAGTTTCACGATTGCCTAAGTGAGGACCCTCAAGGCAATCCTCCATCCTCACCCTTTTTCGGAGCCACATGAATGTTATTGCTTAGGGCTGTTCATGTGTCCTCCACTTTCGAGTTTGAAGCTGAGTTTCACGATTGCCTAAGTGAGGACCCTCAAGGCAATCCTCCATCCTCACCCTTTTTCGAAGCCACATGAATGTTATTGCTTAGGGCTGTTCATGTGTCCTCCACTTTCGAGTTTGGAGCTGAGTTTCATGATTGCCTAAGTGAGGACCCTCAAGGCAATCCTCCATCCTCACCCTTTTTCGGAGCCACATGAATGTTATTGCTTAGGGCTGTTCATGTGTCCTCCATTTTCGAGTTTGGAGTTGAGTTTCATGATTGCCTAAGTGCGGACCCTCAAGGCAATCCTCCATCCTCACCCTTTTTCGGAGCCACATGAATGTTGTTGCTTAGGGTTGTTCATGTGTCCTCCATTTTCGAGTTTGGAGCTGAGTTTCATGATTGCCTAAGTGAGGACCCTCAAGGCAATCCTCCATTCTCGCCCTTTTTTGGAGCCCCATGAATGTTATTGCCTAGCGCTATTCGTGTGTCCTCCACTTTCGAGTTCGGAGCTGTGTTTCATGATTGCCTAAGTGCGGACCCTCAAGGCAATCCTTCATTCTCTCCTTTTGCGGAGCCCCATGAATGTTATTGCCAAGCGCTGTTCATGTGTCCTCCATTATCAAGCGCGAAGTCTCTGGTGACTGGGAAACACGTTATTCTGTTGTTTTCCGGATCGGTTCCTTCGCCAATTATGTGTATATGTATATATGTATATTATGTTCGTTGTTCTTGTTGTTGTTTGTATTTTGTTTTGTGCAGAAGAAAAAAGAAGGAGTAGAGACGAGAATCGTCATCACGAAAAGGGCAGGACGGACGAAATTAGTGTCCTATCTTTGCTTTCCTCTTATCTCCAGTGAGAGGTAAGTAAAGAGGGGCAACTGTCATACCCTAATTTCGTCCGGGGATTATTACTTGATGACATGCAACCTTTGGTTAGCCGCTTTGAGATACTTGGCGTCCTTTGTTGCACAATAAATGAAGTATCGAGACGTCTCAGAAATCAAAAGGAAGCAGGCTTGCGCGATCCGTGGAATTCCGTAATGTGGCGGAAGTCGAAAAGAGGTGTTTTTGCGCAATCCGTGAGTTTCCGTAACTTCTTCGAAAGCTAAAACAGAGTAAATACATAATCCGTAAGGATTCGTAACCTTGCGGAAGGAAAATAAGTATCGTTACAAAAGTCGTGAAGTTTCGTAACGTTACGGAAAAAGAGTTACCAAAAAAATAGAAGGGGGGTGCATTTAGTAAAAATGGGGGTGTAAATAGCAACCAGGCCCACTTAGGCCCTCCAGAAGATTCCTCCAGAAGGTTGTTGCTTCTAGAGGAAGCAACCTTGCTCGCCTGGGCGAGCTGAGCTCGCCTGGGCGAGCTGGGCGGCAAGCTTCTCCCCTATTTTGCTATAAATAGGGGGAGAAGTGAAGAAGAAAAGGGTTCAGCCCCTTAGGCACTTCTCTCTCTCTCGAAATTGCTGAGGAAAATTAGTTCCGTGAAGAAAATCCAAGCCGAGGCGCTTCCGTAACATTTCCGTGAGTAATTACGCGAAGATTCTCGACCGTTCTTCAAGATTCATCGTTTGTTCTTCGTTTTCTTCAGTCTTCAACGGGTAAGTACCTCAAACCAAGCTTTTCAATTCATTCTATGTACCTGTGGTGGTCCACATTTTGTTTCATGTATTTTTATTCTCGTTTTCATTTGCTTTTTATACCCCCTTTTGACGTGCTTAAGCCATTTATTTAAGTCATTTCTCGCTTAATCTAAAAATAAAATAAATTTCCACCGATTGTTTGAATTGTATCATCCGTTAATTTTGGTTAAAATGAATTCCGACCGTTCGGTCGTGCCGTAACCACGTTGGAAATCAAAAAAGAGGTAAAATAATAATATAATAATCAAAAAATACCTTTTAGTAAAATAAAAGCGAAAGATCAATCAGACGTTTTCTCTTTGGGATTTCTCATTCTTAATTGAATTGACTAATAACTAAAGTGAAACTAAGGCTAAAATCAACTCACCTAGTCAAGCTCGTCCACAAAAAATAGGATTTTGAAAGTTTATCATTTCTGTTTCTTACCAAGTAAAATGGATCATTTTTAAGGTCTAACGCCTTAAAATGATCACCTTTCAAGTAAAAAAGAACACTTGATTCACGCATAAAAAAGAACTACGTAGGTCTGATTTCCTCTCCAAAGGAGGGTACGTAGGAGCAAAAGCCCCGCTTTTGTCGACCTCAAAAAATAAAAAGAAATAAAGTTAAGGTAACACAATTTCCACAATTCTAAAAAATAGGCTGTTGTCCTTGGAGACAAACGTGAGAGGTGCTAATACCTTCCTCAAGCGTAAATACAACTCTCGAACTTAGAATTTTCCTTTTGACCAGTTTCCTTCGGTTTTCCCGACGTTTTCCCAAATAAACGTTGGTGGCGACTCCGCGCATCTTTCCTCCTTTGGAAAGCGCACCCGAGAGCCTCGCCCTCGCTCGCCCATGAAGGGCACGTTGCGACAAGAAGAAATATACAGAAAGGTCTTTGGACCAGACAATATCTGAACAATATAGAATTGTCACCAAGAAAACATTGTCAACCAAAAACCTGTGCGTCAGTGGCTTGTTCACCTCGCGCCAAACAAAAACAAAAAAGAAAAAGGCCAAAAACACTTAAAGCCAAATTTCCCACCAAGAAAAACCCCATTCCCAAGGAAAAGTCCTACTTATCCATGATTACGCACGTAATCTTTGATTTGATAGGAAATGATTTTCAAAATCAAGTCGTGGCATATCTATGGTTCGGAATTAGGATGAAACACTTCCCTGTGTGAGATTGATACACTTTGAGTGAGTTTCTACTATTTTTGTTGAAACCAGTGTTTCCTCTAAATGGTCATTTAGAAGCGAAATGCTAAACATCCAAAATCTCATTTGTGGTTATGAGAAGATTTCATCAGCATACTCCCCTTCCCCAGTAGACACATTGTTTTTCGTCCGAGAAGCATATGTTGCTCTGATTAGTTGGAAGTTTTCTCTCTTTACTAAAGCATGTTCGCATTTTTAGTAAAGAAAACACCGAGAATATTTTTAGTCTCACAAGTTATCCAGAACTACGTAGGTCTGAGTTCCTCATTGAGGATACGTAGGAGCAAGAGCCTCGCTTTTGTCGGCTGCCCCCACAATTTCTGTCATACTGACACTGGAGTCACTTGACATGTGGAGATACCCAAGTGGTTATCTGTTTAAACTTTCTTTTGCTATCTCTAAGACTCAAACCATGATAGCACGCAGAGACTAACGTCGTCATCTGCACCCTTTGTCAATCGCGGCCAACAAGCCCGTTGACACGCGGAGATTTACGTCATCTTCCGCGCAGACAAATTCTGTCATACTGACACTGGAGTCACTTGGCATGCAGAGATACCCGAGTGGTTATCCGTTTAAACTTTCTTGTGCTATCTCTAAGACTCAAAGAATGATAGCACGCAGAGACTAACGTCGTCTTCTGCACCCTTTGTCAATCACGACCAACAAGCCTGTTGACACGCGGAGATTTACGTCATCTTCTGCGCAAACAAATTCTGTCATACTGACACTGGACTCACTTGACATGCAGAGATACCCGAGTGGTTATCCGTTTAAACTTTCTTGTGCTATCTCTAAGACTCAAAGCATGATAGCACGCAGAGACTAACGTCGTCTTCTGCACCCTTTGTCAAATCGCGGCCAACAAGCCCGTTGACACGCGGAGATTTACGTCATCTTCCGCGCAGACAAATTCTGTCATACTGACACTGGAGTCACTTGACACGCGGAGATACCCGAGTGGTTATCCGTTTTAAAACTTTCATTTGCTATCTATAAGACTCAAAGCATGATAGCAAGCTGAGTGGGTAAACACGCAGAGACAGATTTTGTGCCCTTTATCATTCAGGAACAACAAGCTAAGTGGGTAAACATGCAGAGACAGATTCTGCGCCCTTTATCATTCAGGAACAACAAGCTGAGTGGGTAAACGCGTAGAGACAGATTTTGTGCCCTTTATCATTCAGGAACAACAAGCTGAGTGGATAAATGCCCAGAGACAGATTCTGCGCCCTTTATCATTCAGGAATGACAAGCTGAGTGGGTAAACGCGCAGAGACATATTCTGCGCTCTTTATCATTCAGGAACAACAAGCTGAGTGGGTAAACGCGCAAAGACAGATTTTGCGACCTTTGTCATTCAAAAAATGGGCGATGGTGTCCGGTGGCATGCAGAGACAAATTATGGTCATTCTGTATCTCACCACCCAGGCTTGATCATTTCCAACGAAACGCAGAGACAAATTATGGTCATTCTGCGTCTTTATCAACCGAGAGGAACAAATTCAACAGTATCAGGATGATGTGTCGGTACTGATCATTTTCAAATTTTTGCAGGTTCCGCTAGCAAGGAGGTTCACTGGCTGAATGGTCTTTCGCTCGAACGAAATTAGTGTCTTATCTTTACTTCCCTTTTATCTCCAATAAAAGACAAGTAAAGAGGGGCAACTGTCATACCCTAATTTTGTCCAGGGACCATCCGTTGTTAGGATGCGAGCCTCATTTAACCACTTCGAGGTACTTGGCACCCATCGTTAGGCAATTCGTGAAGTTCTGTGATATGCCGGAAGTCAAAGGAAAGCATTGTAGCACAATCCGTGAAGTTCCGTGACATGCCAGAAATTAAAAGGAAGTGTTAGTGCCCAATCCATGAAGTTTCATAACGTTCCGGAAGGCAAAAAGGGGATGATTACATAATCCGTAAGGTTTCGTAACATTACGGAAAGAAAACAAGCATCGTTACAAAATTCGTAAAGTTTCATAACGTTACGAATAAAGAATCACCAAAAAAGTGAAAGGGGGTGTATTTAGTAAAAATGGGGGTGCAAATAGCAACTAGGCCCACTTGGGTCTTCCAGAAAATTCCTCCAGAAAGCGGTTGCTTCTGGAGGAAGCCACCGGGCGAGCTGGGTGGCAAGCTTCTCCCCCATTTTCCTATAAATAGAGGGAGAGGTGAAGGGAAAAAATGTTCAGCCCTCCTGGTAATTCGAGAATCACTTGAAATTAGTGAAAAAAATTGTTTCCGTGAAGAAAATCCAAGCCGAGGCGCTTCCGTAACGTTTTCGTAACGTTTCCGTGGGTGATGTCGCGAAGATTTTCAACCGTTCCTCCACGTTCTTTGTTCGTTCTTCATCGTTCTTCGGTCTTCAATCGGTAAGTACCCAAAATCGAACTTTTCAATTCATTCTATGTACCCTTAGTGGTCCTCATTTGTTTTCACGTGCTTTTATCTTCATTTCATTTACTTTCCGTACCCCCTTTTGACGTGCTTTAGTCATTTTCTTAAGTCATTCTCTTGCCTAATCAAAAAAATAAAATAAATTTCCACCAATCATTTGAATTGTAATATCCGTTAGTTTCTGTTAAAATGAAATCCGATCATTCGGTCGTGTCGTAACTACGTTGGAAACCAAAAAGAGGTAAAATAATAATATAATAATAAAAAATATCTTTTGGTAAAATAAATCAAAAAAAAATCAATCGGACGTTTTTCTTTGGGATTTCTCTTTCTTAATCGAATCGACTAATAACCAAAGTGAAACTAAGGCTAAAATCAATTCATAAACCAAACTTTTTGTCATCGCCTAAAAAAGCCATTTTCAAAGGTCCAACGCCTTTAAATGGTCTTTTCCGCTTTTATTGGTTAAGTGTAGATTTTCTAAAGGCCTAAAATCAATATGTAACTTTATCACCTCTTTCAAAAATAAAGAGATCATTAATGGTCCAATGCCTTAATGTCTTCTCTTTTTTTCAAAGGAATCGAAAGATTGTTTAATGGTCCAACGCCTTAAATGACCTTTCATTCAATAAAAACATATCTTGCAAAAAAGATAAAAACAACTTAAACAAACACTTTGTTCACAAAGAACTACGTAGGTCTGATTTCCTTATCGCATATAAGGAATACGTAGGAGCAAGGGAAACACCCTCGTCGACCGCAAAAAGATAAAAAATATAAAAAGGAATAAAAACGTAAAAGGGAACATAAAATTGAAGTCATGTTTGCACATTTGATTAAAGGCTTCCATCTCCTGTGACGGACGCGTGGGGTGCTAATACCTTCCCCGTGCGTAAATACAACTCCCGAACCTTTCACTTAAAGTTCGTAGATCACGTCTTTTCTGGTTTTTCCGACGTTTTCCTCAAATAAACATTGGTGGCGACTCCGCGCGTATTCCTTTCTTGGAAGACGCACCCGCGAGTCACGCGTCGCCCTCCCGCCGAAGGGTAGGTTGCGACAGTTACGTAATCTGTAAAGTTCCGTAACGTTTCGGAAAGGAATCAACAAGAAAACACAAAGGGGGTGTATTTAGTAAAAAAAAGGGTGCAGATAGCAACCAGGCCCACTTGGGCCTTCCTGAGGGTTCCAACAAAAGGCAGTGCCTTCTGGTGGAAGCAACCCTGCTCGCCTGGGCGAGCTGGGCGGCAACCACCTCCCTCTTTTCTCCTATAAATAGGGGAAAGAGGATAGAACAAAAATGTTCAGCCCTTCTGGTATTGAGGATTCTCTCGAAATTAGTGAAAAAAATTGTTTCCATGAAGAAAATCCAAGCCGAGGCGCTTCCGTAACGCTTTCAAGACGTTTTCGTGGGCGATTTCGTGGAGATTCTTCACCGTTCTTCATCGTTCTTCGGTCCTCAACCGGTAAGTTCCTGAAATCGAATCTTTCAATTCATTCTATGCACCCTTAGTGGTCCATACTTGTTTCGCGTACTTTTATTTTCATTTTGTTTGTTTTCCGTACCCCCTTTTAACGTGCTTTAACTGTTTATTTGAGTCGTTTCTCACCTAATAAATGATAAAATGAATTTCAACCGATCATTTGAGTTGTAATCTCATTTAACCACTGTTAAAATAAAATCCAACCGATCGTTAACGTCGTAATCTCGGTTAAATAAAAAAGGGAAAATAATAAGAAAATAATCAAAATATCTTTGAATAAAATAATCAAAAAAATCAATCGGACATTTTTCTTTAGAATTTTCCTTGAATGAATTGACTAATAACCAAAGTGAAAATAAAGCTAAAATCAACTTACAAATCAAGCTTTGTCTGCAAAAATAACTAAAAAACCGTTTTAAGGTCCAACGTCTTAAATGGTCCTCTTTGCTTTTATTGGTTGACGTGAACCGTTCAAAAGCATAAAAATCAGTATGTAATTTTACCGCTTTTGTCTATCACCCCAAGAGATCGTTAATGGTCCAACACCTTAACGTTTCTCTCCTTTCAAAAACAAAGAGATTGTTAATGGTCCAACACCTTAACGTTTCTCTCCTTTTAAAAGAATCAAAAGATTGTTTAAATGGTCCAATGCCTCAAACGACTTTTATTCGGTCAAAATATATCTTGCAAAAAAAGATGAAAACAACTTAACCAACGTTCAGTTCTAAAAGAATTACATAGGTCTGATTTCCTCATCGCAATAGAGGAATACATAGGAGTGAGGGAAACACCCTTGTCGACCACAAAAAGATAAAAAAATACAAAAGGCATCAAAAGACATAAAAACATAAAAAAGGAGAAAATACATAATTTTGAAGTCATATTTGCAAACTTGATTGAAGGCTGTCATCCCTTGTGACGGACGCGTGGGGTGCTAATACCTTCCCCGTGCGTAAAAACAACTCCCGAACCTTTCAAACTTAAAGTTCATAGACCACACCTTTCTGGTTTTTTATGACGTTTTTCTCGAATAAACATTGGTGGCGACTCTGCGCATTTTCCTTTCTTGGAAGACGCACCTGTGAGTCTCGCATCGCCCTCCCACCAAAGGGTAGGTTGCGACAGTTGGCAACTCCACTGGGGACTGTTTTTAGAGAGTTAGGCCTTATAATCTTGTGCAATATCATGACTTCCCCTTTTGTCGGTTTCCTTTTATTTCCCTTACGTTCTTGTATATAACTCTTTGATGCTTTTAGTGTGTTTTTGAAATGTATGCATGAGATAGATATTTATTCATTTGATGCACACAACACCAACACCTTTTTGCACACACGATGAGTTGAAAAGGGGCCCTATACCCGGGTTTGTGGGAACATAAGGAGTGGAGGTGAATCTGTGGTCATGCTGGGTCTCCGACTTGCCTGATAACAGTGAACCCTCATCTAGAGTTTTTCTCTTTGATAACATATTGTTGCTGGTAGTCCCTACTGTCGTAGTATGTTTTTTTCAAAGGGGATGATACCTCTAGAAACCATCAAGAGAGATATGACCACCTTGGGAACTATCACTAAAAGCCTTTTAGTTCCTCCCTTTTAGGTCCCTAAAATAGGGGCACGAAGTGAACACGCTGCATGCCTTTTAAACACTGCCATGCATATAACCTAAATGTCATGTACGCTTCTGCTGTATGATAATTTGTGGATATTGCCATGCTGTGTACATCTCCTTGTTACCCCCTTTCATTCGCATCTGCATCATGTCATCATGCACGGGTTGCATCTTGACCCCCTCATTTTGTCACAAGAAGTCGGAAGGTCCGTGTCACCTTCTTAAATGCATGCATCGGGCACTGTGCTGCCCGAATGCTATATTTAAGAAAGAGATGATCTCTCGGGCTCTCGTATCCGTAAAATACATCTCTGCCATAAGCATTTCTTCATGCATTCCTCCATTTTTACCCGTGATAGATGTCGGAGCCTTGATTCGCACAGGTTTTTCACTTTTTAGTAAAAATGGGATCGAGTCAAATACCTTGGCTTAAAAAAAGGTTCTATCAGGTCAAGATCAAGAGCCTAGGAATCTCTAGTCTGAAAGAGTTAGGACAGTTGATGGGTCAACTCCAACGACAAGCCTTCCGCAAAACCTATGGTAAGATCTGGGACCTAACCATGGCGGAGGTTTCCACGGAGGCCATTGCATCCCTCGCTCAATATTATGAGATCCTGGGATGCCCACTGGGAGGAAGGAAACCGTATCTTTTCTTAGGCTTCTATCCTTCCTTGGCTAGAATTTCCAAAATAATCAAAATCTCGATACAGGAATTGGACCGGGGAAAGCAAGTCGAAAATGGGGTGGTTGGAGTACCAAGGAAATGTTTGGAAGCAAAGGCGAGAGTCTTGGCAAGTCAAGACGAATGGGCCCCGTTCATGGACATCCTGGCACTCTTGATCTTCGGGTTGGTCCTCTTTCCAAATGTGGATGGGTTGGTGGACCGGACAGCGATTAATGCTTTTCTCGCCTTTTATGACCGCAGGAAAAGCCCGGTTGTCGCTATCTTAGCCGATCTATATGGCACATTCGACCGAAGATGTGAGAAGAACAATGCAAGGATCGTTTGTTGTACACCGACTCTCTACGTATGGTTGGTTTCACACTTCTTTCGCCAAGAGATGAGATACGTTTTCCCGCTAGAAGGCCACCGCTCATGCACCGAGAAAAAAAAAGGCAAATTGGGACCGACTCTTAGCAAGCAAAGAAGGAGCGTCTGTCAATTGGTTCCCCCGATGGAAGGAAGGAAGAGCCGGGATTCTTATTTCGTGTGGGGAAATTCCAAATGTTCCCTTGATGGGGACGAGGGGTTGCATCAATTACAATCCCGTCCTCGCCATAAAACAACTTGGTTATCCTATGAGAGGGGCACCATCAGAGGAAGGCCTCACACCTTTTATTGCACGAGGTTTCAATAGCACCAACGCGGGGGTGATTCACAGGGTCCGCAAGGCATGCCACTCAGTGGGAGTCGTCCCCTCCACACTCCACCAAAAGCTGAAGTTCGTAGTGGAAGGACATTTGGTCATAATATCAGGTGAGGAAGATGTCCTGGTAAGTTGTCCTTCCTCTATGCCATATGTGGAAGCTACGGAAGAGTCATTGGAAACGGCTTTCCAATCTTTTCTTTTGAGGTAGTAAGTATCGCCTCCGTAGATTCCCTCCCTAGGCAGCCCCGCCTATCCGATGCGGCAATAATGGTGGCCCGGATGATGTTGGGGCACAGCTACGAGCCCAGAATGGGTTTGGGCAAGAACAACAACAGCAGGACCGGCCTGGTAAGCACCAGAGGAAACCGCGGGAAGTTTGGGTTAGGCTATAAACCTACGCAAGCTGACATATGGAAAAACATCTCGGAAAGGAAGAACAAAGGCCAAGGTCCACGATCGGGACAACAAGCCAAAGAGGCTCCGCCATGCCACATCAGTAGGAGCTTCGTAAGTGCGGGTTTAAGATGCGAGGGACAAGTCGCCGCGATATGCGATGAGGACTCCCTGAGGAGATCGAATTTGGTACAGCCATGCCCTCCCGGTTTCCAACTAGGAAATTGGCGGGTGGAGGAACGCCTGGGGCTTTACACAACAAGCATAATGTAAACCTTTTTTAGCTTTAAAACTCTACGGTCGGGCCTAGACTTTAGGGTTTCCTTTTGTTAAGGCATTATGTCTTTTGTTCTTAAAGTTAATATAAAGATCTTTTCTCATTTGTTCCTGCACCTCTACCCATTCTCATTCATTTTCATGTTTATTTCCTTGTTACGCTTATACGATACAGATCCGACGACGAGTCTCGCAAAGGTACTAATACCGGGGACCTGGCCGTCAATTTCGAGCAAGAAGCAAGTCGGACGGAGGATGAAGAGGACGAGGATGTAGGGCTTCCCCCAGACGTAGGAAGAAGGAAGTAAAAGTAGGCACGGGTATGACCGCACCCATCCGTAAATAATTAATGACCCTGCTGAAAGACTACCAAGACGTCTTTGTCTGGTCGTACCAAGATATGCACGGTTTGAGTTCTGACATCGTACAACACAAATTACCTCTAAATCCTGAGTGTTCCCCGGTAAAGCAAAAATTAAGGAGGATGAAGCCCAAGACGTCCCTGAAAATAAAAGAAGAAGTAAAGAAACAATTTGACGTTGGCTTCTTGGCTGTTGCTCAGTACCCGGAATGGGTTGCCAACATTGTGCCAGTCCCTAAGAAGGATGGGAAGGTATGAATGTGTGTGGATTATCGGGACCTAAATCGAGCCAGTCCCAAAGACAATTTCCCTCTGCCACACATCGATGTCCTCGTAGATAATACGACCAATTTCGCTTTGTTTTCCTTCATGGACGGTTTCTCCGACTACAATCAGATAAAGATGGCGCTAGAGGATATGGAAAAGACCACCTTCGTCACCCTGTGGGGAACTTTATGCTATAAGGTGATGTCCTTTGGGCTCAAGAACGTCGGGGCAACCTATCAGCGGGCTATGGTGGCTTTGTTCCACGACATGATGCACCTAAAAATCGAAGTCTATGTAGACGACATGATCGCCAAGTCTAAAACCGAGGAGGAACACCTTGTCAACTTGCGGAAGTTGTTCGAAAGGCTTAGGAAGTATCAATTGAGGTTGAACCCCGCTAAGTGCACCTTCAGGGTCAAGTCAGGAAAATTACTGGGTTTCATCGTAAGTCAGAAAGGAATAGAGGTGGACCCCGAAAAGGTAAAAGTCATCCTTAAGATACTAGAACCGCATAATGAGAAACAGGTCTAAGGTTTCCTGAGGCGTTTGAACTACATTGCCAGATTCATATTACAGCTCATAGCAATCTGTGAGCCGTTGTTCAAGCTCTTACGCAAGAACCAGTCCATCCACTGGAACAAGGACTGTCAAGAGACGTTTGGAAAAATCAAACAGTGCCTCATGAACCCTCCCATGCTTATGCCGCCGGTGCCCGGGAGACCTCTCATCTTGTACATGACAATTTTGGACGAGTCAATGGGGTGCATGCTGGGGCAGCATGACGAGTCTGAAAAAAAAGAGCGAGTCGTCTACTACTTAAGTAAGAAGTTCACGGCCTGTGAGATGAACTACTCCCTGCTGGAAAGGACATGTTGTGCTTTGGTCTAGGCATCCCACCGTTTAAGACAGTACATGCTGAGCCATACCACTTGGCTGATATCCAAGATGGACCTGGTCAAGTACATCTTTGAGAAGTCCGCTTTCACGGGGCAGATCGCTCGGTGGCAGGTTTTGCTATCCGAGTTCAACATAGTCTATGTCACCCAAAAGGCAATAAAGGGGAGCGCCTTGGCGGACTATTTGGCTCAGCAGCCTCTCAATGATTATCAACCCATGCATCCCGAGTTTCTAGATGAGGACATCATGGCCTCATTCGAAGAGAAGCTAGACAAGGACAGGGACAAGTGGATCGTATGGTTCGATGGGGCATCAAACGTTTTAGGCCATGGCATTGGGGCAGCATTGGTCTCTCCGAACAATCAATGTATACCTTTCACGGCCAGGCTGGGGTTCAACTGCACCAATAACATGGCTGAATACGAAGCATGCGCTCTGGGCATCCAAGCAGCAATTGACTTCAACATCAAGCTACTCAAGGTGTACGGAGACTCGGCGCTGGTAATTCACCAGCTGAGAGGAGAATGGGAGACTAGGGATCACAAACTGATACCCTACCAGGCCTATATCAAGGAATTGGCTCAGTTCTTTGATGAGATCTCCTTCCATCACGTTCCCCAAGAGGAAAATCAAATAGCTGATGCGCTTGCCACTTTAGCGTTCATGTTCCAGCTGACACCGCACGGAGACCTACCATACATTGAGTTCAGGTGTCGCGGCAGACCCGCACATTGCTGTTTGGTGGAAGAGGAGCGGGACGGTAAGCCTTGGTATTTTGACATCAAGCGATACGTTGAAAGCAAAGAGTACCCACCGGAGGCTTCCAACAACGACAAGAGGACGTTAAGGAGATTGGCGGCCGGTTTCTTCTTGAGCGGAAGCATACTATACAAGAGAAACCATGACATGGTTTTGCTCCTATGCATGAATGCTAAAGAAGTTGGGACCATGCTGGGGGAGGTCCATGAGGGCTCTTTCGGTACGTACGCTAACGGGCACGCACTAGGAAGATCTTAAGGGCAGGCTACTATTGGCTCCCCATGAAAAGTGATTGTTGCCTCCATGTAAGGATGTGTCACAAATTCCAGACGTTTGTGGACAATGTCAACGCTCCGCCCCTGCCTTTGAATGTTTTGGCCACACCGTGGCCCTTTTCCATGTGGGGAATAGATGTGATCGGGGCCATAGAGCCCAAAGCTACAAACGGGCATCGTTTCATCTTGGTGGCGATCGATTTCTTCACCAAGTGGGTCAAAGCTGCCTCGTACGGTAGCGTCACGAGGAGTGTGGTGGTCAGGTTCATTAAGAGAGAGATTATCTGCCGGTATGGTTTACCGAGGAAGATTATCATGGACAACGACACCAACTTGAATAACAAAATGATGGGGGAAATGTGCAAGGAATTTAAGATCCAACACCATAATTCCACACCCTACAGACCCAAGATGAACAGAGCGATGGAGGCGGCCAACAAGAATATCCAGAAGATGACTGTGTCATACAAGGACTGGCACAGGATGCTCTCGTTCGTGCTACATGGTTATCGAACCTCGGTGTGCACTTCAACTGGGGCAACGTCGTTCTCGTTGGTATACAGAATGGAGGTCGTGCTACCGTTTGAGATGGAAGTCCCATCATTAAGAATCCTGGCGAAGTCTGGATTAAAGGAGTCGGAGTGAGCCCAAGCACGTTTCGATCAGCTCAATCTCATAGAAGGCAAGCATCTAGCCGTTATGAGCCACGGACGTTTGTACCAGAAACGGGTGAAGAACGCTTTTGACAAGAAGCTACGCTCGTGCAGGTTCAGTGAAGGGGACCTGGTACTGAAGAAAGTCTCCCAAGCCCTGAAAGACAATAGGGGAAAGTGGGCCCTGACCTACGAAGGGCCTTTCGTCGTAAAAAAGGCTTTCTCCAGAGGGGTCCTTGTGCTCACCAACATGGATGACGAGGAACTACCTTCACCCGTGAACTCCGACGTTGTTAAGTGATACTACGCTTATGACTTAGGGCAATTAAAAAAGTCGCTGCATGTTTTTGTTTTCTGTGATTTTTCCCCAGACATTCCTGTCCTCTATATTTTTCTCGTCGAAATCTTTTAAAGAACGTGGGGTTGGGGTCTCGTTGTTCTGATCCTCGCTTTATGACAAAGATGTGTAGTCTTTAATGACCCAAGCCTTTTCGCTCAGTCCATGGACCACCAGTGTGAATTCAGCCAAAGGAGGAGCCAGGCAGACGGTTTCGATGAGGAAGCCATCGCCCAACTGCTGTGCATACTGGGGCAGGATTTTGCCCGGACCGCTGTGGGGAGACGGGTGCGGATCATGCGCACCAGCATGACTACCCTGACCCAGATATGGATGACACTGCTGCTCAGGAATGTCTTGTCTAACGACCACAACTCCGACCTCCCTCTGCCTAAGTGCCAATTGGTGTATGTCATCTTGACACGGATGAGCATTCACGTGGCCCAGGTGATTGTTGATGCCATTTATTTGTTTGTAGGAATGGCGTCTACTAGGCACCCTTTGGACCTAGAGAAGTCCAATAGGGCCCTGGGGTTTCCGGCTTTGATCACGGGCCTCTGTCAGTTCTACGGAGTTCATGTCACCCCTAGCAAGGTAATCCGACTGTCGATCACCCGAGCCTTCATTGAGAAATATTGCACGCCTAGGCAGGCACAGGGAGACGTACATCAGGACGCGGGCGCACCGCCACCACCTCGATAGGCCGATCTGGCTGGGCCACTGAGAGTGGAGCGGTATCTACAGCATTTGGTTCGCCAGCAAGTGGCCAACCACCGTGGACAGGTGCAGATACATGAGTGTCTCTACTGATTTAGCCTCAGCCAGCAGGGGCAGGGTTCCGCCCCTTTTGTATGCCCTACCCCGGAGCAGTTTGGGGCCGAGGTCTCATGGCCTGGAGACTGGCCTGATGCCCCGACAGGGGAGGAGCCTACAGAATCCCCCGGTGAGGCGGAGGAATCTCGTATGGATGAAGATATGACTGACCTGCTCGGTTTCTTGGGAGGGAGCGGAGCCACATGACCAAGGTCGCCGCACTTTTAATTCCATTATGATTCACATTACTACTTTCAGTTATTTGTTTTTTTTTGGTGATCTAACGTTACTGCTTTTAGTTATTGTTTCTGTTTCCACAGTGATCTGGCATTACGGCTCTCAGTTTGTTTTGTCTCTGTTTTTTTCATTGCGACTTACCATTGCATTGTTTCTGTTTACTTGATGATTTGACATAGGTAGGCCGTGTGTACATTCGTTCACGCGACTTTTCAGAAAAGAAAAGATATATAAATAATAATAATAATAATAATAATAATATAAATAAAAAATGATTTGGTTAATTAAAAAGCCAACATGCTTTTGAAAAGAAGTAACTTCCAGCTTTTCTTTGAAAAAATTCACCGATCGAAATGAAATTTTTGTTGAAAATGTGTATACACCTGAAGGGTGAATGCTGTGAAAATTTTCCCGAATGCCCAAAATAGACTCAGATGAATGCATGAATTGATAAAGGAGCATATTTTGGAAACACTGGGTTGACTTAAATAGGAAAAATGAATCTTGAGCCTTAGTGTCACATGACCATAAAAACTTGATGCTTGAGTGTCCACATGGGTGCATGCATGACCAGTTTTGCATAAAATTTTCAAATCATCATTGTTGCATGTGTGTCGTGGAAATAATGTGGGACATCCCCTTTATCCCTGAACCGCTGGCCAAACCAACACCCTGACATGTATCATGTCCAGCCGTTCTACAAGCCTTGAGCCAAAATCCCAACTCACCATAAACCTTGCCCTCGGAAGAAAACAAAGAAAAGAAAGTTCCCGATCAAAGATCGGAAGGAAGCAAAAGGAGAAAATTCCCAATCAAGATTGAAAGAAAGCAAAAAAGGAAAGAAAAGTTTCCGATCAAAGATCGGAAGAAAACAAAATAAATGTACAGAAAGGTCTTTGAACCAGACAATATCTGAACAATACGGAATTTTCACAAGTAAACAAGAAAAGAAAGGAAACCACGACTTGAAGTGGTCCTCTCCCTTTAATCGCCAACCAAAATCATGTGCACTAGCGACTTTCTCACCCCGCACTAAACAAAAACAGAAAAGGAAAAGGCCAAAACACTCAAAATCCAAATTTCCCACCAAAAACACTATTCCCAAAAAAGGGGGTCCTATGGATCCCTGATCACGCATGTAATCTTTGGTTTGATAGGAAATGATTTGCAAGATCAAGTCATGACATATCCAAGGTTTGGAATTAGGATAAAACACTTACCTGTGTGAGATTGATACACATTGAGTGATTTTCTTCTATTTTTGTTGGACCCAGTGTTTCCTCTAAATGGTTGTTTAGAAATGAAACGCTGTTATCCGAAATCTCATTTGTGGTTATGAGAAGATTTCATCAGCATACTCTCCTTCCCCAATAGACACATTATTTTTCATCAAAAATCATATGTTGCTCTGATCAGTTGGAGGTTTTGTTTCTTTACTAAAGCATGTTCGCATTTTAGTGAAAGAACACCGAGACTATTTTAGTCTCACAAAAGCAAGAACTATATAGGTCTGAGTTCCTCATCACAAATTGAGGATACGTAGGAGCAAAAGCCTCGCTTTCGCTATCGTGACCTATAAGTCTGTTGGCACGCGGAGGTGCCCTATACGATAACCCGCACACACTCTTTCGCTATCCGTCAGACTCAGAGTCCGGTAGCATGCAGAGACTAACGTTGTCGTCTGCACCCTTTGTCAACCAGGGCAAGCAAACCCGTTGACACGCGGAGACTAACATCGTCTTCTGCACCTTTGTCATCCAAAGACGGCGAGTCTGATGACATGCGGATATACCCAAGTAGTTATCCGTACAAACGATTTCTGTTAATCATGGCCCGTGAAGTCAGGTGGCATGCAGAGATACCCAAGTGGTTATCCGTGCAAACGATTTCTGTTAATCCTGACCCCTGAAGTCAGGTGGCATGTGGAGATACCCAAGTGGTTATCCGTACAAAATGATTTATATTAATCCTGACCTGTGAAGTTAGGTGGCAGGCGGCGATACCCAAGTGGTTATCTGTATAAACACTTTTTCGCTATCCGTCAGATTCAAAGTCCGGTAGCATGCAGAGACTAACGTCGTCATCTGCACCCTTCGTCAATCAGGGGCAAGCAAACCCGTTGACATGCGGAGACTTGCGTTGTCTTCTGCACCTTTGTCATCCAAAGACGGCGAGTCCGATGACATGCAAATATACCCAAGTGGTTATCCATACAAATGATTTCTGTTAATCCTGACCTGTGAAGTCAGGTGACATGCGAATATACCCAAGTGGTTATCCGTACAAACGATTTCTATTAATCCTTACCCGTGAAGTCAGGTGTTAGGCAGAGATACCGAAGTGGTTATTCGTATAAACATTCTTTCGCTATCTGTCAGACTCAGAGTCCGGTAGCATGTAGAGACTAACATCATCATCTGCACCCTTTGTCAATCAGGGGCAAGCAAACTCGTTGAAACGCAGAGAGTTACGTCGTCTTCTCCACCTTTGTCATCCTGACCCGTGAAGTCAGGTGACATGCGGAGATACCCAAGCGGTTATCCGTACAAACAGTTTCTGTTAATCCTGACCCGTTAAGTCAGGTGACATGCGGAGATACCCAAGTGGTTATCCGTTCAAATGGTTTCTATTAATCCTGACCCGTGAAGTTAGGTGGCAAGCAGAGATACCCGACTGGTTATCCATATAAATGTTCTTTCACTATCCGTCAGACTCAGAGTCCGATAGCATGCAGAGATTAACGTCGTCTTCTGCACTTTTGTTAATCCTGACCCATGAAGTCAGGTGACATGCGGAGATACCCAAGCAGTTATCCGTACAAATGATTTATGTTAACCCTGACCCGGGAAGTCAGGCAGCAGGCGGGGGTACCGTATAGTTATTCGCACCTTTCGTCAACCAGGGGCAAACGAGCCCGTTGACGCGCAGTGACTAACGTCGTCTTCTACACCTTTTGTCATCCAGAGACGGCGAGTCAGGTGCCAGGCGGATATACCTTATGGTCATCCGCACCTTTCGTCAACCAAGGCGAATGAGTTCGACGGTATCAGGATGATGTTGGTCATCCGATTCTGATTATTTTGAAAAATTTTGCAGGTTTTTACTCTCGTCTTCCGGAGACATTCAAGCCCGATGACACACGAGATTCTTCTCTGCTAGGTGGGGACGATCAAGCCATAGCGTGTGGAAACGTCATGGTTATCCCATTTTATCACTTTCAAGGAACCGAAGTTTTGCTGACGCTCATGATGCCTTTCCTTTTCTTTCTGAATGACAGGTTCCGCTGGTTGGGATATTGATCGGCCGAATGATGCTCCACTCGAACGAAATTAGTGTCTGATCTTTACTTCCCTTTTAATAAAAGATAAGTAAAGAGGGGCAACTGTCATACCCTAATTTCATCTAGGGACCATTATTTGTTGGCATGCGCCCTTTTCTTGACTGCCTCAAAATGTTTAACACCCATCGTTATGTAATTTGTAAAGTTTCGCAACATTTCGGGAGGAAAAAACAAGCATTGTTGCGCAATACGTGAAGTTTCACAACATTTCGGGAGGAAAAACAAGCATTATTGCACAATCCATGAAGTTCCGCAACATTCTGGGAGTCAAAAAGAGCATTGTTGCGTAATCCATAAAGTTTCGCAACATTCTGGAAAGAAAATGGATGTCGTTACGTAATCCGTAAAGTTTCGTAACGTTTTGGAAAGGAATCCACAAAAAAACACAAGGGGGTGTATTTAGTAAAAAGGGGGTGCAAATAGCAACCAAGTCCACTTGGGCCTTCATGAGGGTTCCAACAAAAGGCGGTGCCTTCTGGTAGAAGCAACCCTACTCGCCTGGGCGAGCTGAGCTCGCCTAAGCGAGCTGGGTGGCAACCACCTCCCTCTTTTCTCCTATAAATAGGGAAAAGAGGACATAGCAAAAATGTTCAGCCCTTCTGGTATTGAGGATTCTCTCGAAATTAGTGAAAAAATTGTTTTCGTGAAGAAAATTCAAGCTGAGGCGCTTCCGAGACGTTTCCATGGGCGATTTCGTTGAGATTCTTCACCGTTCTTCATAGTTCTTCGGTCTTCAACCGGTAAGTTCCTGAAATCGAATCTTTCAATTCATTTTATGCACCCTTAGTGGTCCCTACTTGCTTCACGTACTTTTATTTTCATTTCGTTTGTTTTCCGTACCCCCTTTTAACGTGCTTTAACCGTTTATTTGAGCCGTTTTCTCACCTAATAAATGATAAAATGAATTTCAACCGATCATTTGAGTTGTAATCTCATTTAATCACTGTTAAAATGAAATCCAACCGATCATTCACGTCGTAATCTCGGTTAAATAAAAAAAAGGGAAAATAATAATAAAATAATCAAAAAAATCAATCGAACGTTTTTCTTTGGAAGTTTCCTTGAATGAATTCACTAATAACCAAAGTGAAACTAAGGCTAAAATCAACTCACAAATCAAACTTTGTCCGCAAAAATCACTAAAAAACCGTTTTAAGGTCCAACGCCTTAAATGGTCCTCTTTGCTTTTTGTCGCAACGTGCCCTTTTGCGGGCGAGCGAGGCATGGCTCACGGGTGCGCTTTCCAAAGGAGGAAAGATGCGCGGAGTCGCCACCAACGTTTATTTGTGGAAAACGTCGGAAAAACCGGAGGAAACCGGTCAAAATGAAAATTCTAAGTTCGGGAGTTGTATTTACGCTTGAGGAAGGTATTAGCACCTCTCACGTTTGTCTCAATAGACAACAACCTATTTTTTAGAATTGTGGAAATTGTATTGCCTTAACTTTTATTTCTTTTTATTTTTTGAGGTCGACAAAAGCGGGGCTTTTGCTCCTACGTACCCTCCTTTGCAGAGGAAATCAGACCTACGTAGTTCTTTCTTCAGAGTGAATCAAGCGATTCTTTTTACTTGAATTTGTGATCATTTTTAAGGCGTTGGACCTTAAAAATGATCCTTTTTACTTGGTAAGAAACTGAAATGATAAACTTTCAAACCCTATTTTTTGTGGACGAGTTTGACTAGGCGAGTTGATTTTAGCCTTAGTTTCACTTTAGTTATTAGTCAATCCAATTAAGAATGAGAAATCCTAAAGAGAAAACGTCTGATTGATTTTTTCGCTTCATTTTACTAAAAGATATTTTTTATTATTATATTATTCTTTTACCTCTTTTTTGATTTCCAATGTGGTTACAGCACGACTGAATGGTCGTAATTCATTTTAACCGAAATTAACGGATGATACAATTCAAATGATCGGTGGAAATTTATTTTATTTTTTTATTAGGCGAGAAATGACTTAAATAAATGACTGAAGCACGTCAAAAGGGGGTATAGAAAGCGAATGAAAACGAGAATAAAAATACATGAAACAAAATGTGGACCACCACGGGTACATAGAATGAATTGAAAAGCTCGGTTTGGGGTACTTACCAGTTGAAGACTGAAGAAAACGAAGAACGAACGATGAATGTCGAAGAAAGGTTGAAAATCTTCGCGTAATTACTCACGGAAACGTTACGGAAGCGCCTCGGCATGGATTTTCTTCACGGAAACAATTTTCCTCAGCCATTTCGAGAGAATAAGAAGTGCCAAGAAGGCTGAACCCCTTCTCCCTTCATTCCTCCCCCAATTTATAGCAAAATAGGGGAGGAGCTTGCCACCCAGCTTGCCCAGGCGAGCAAGGTTGCTTCCTCCAGAAGCAAATGCCTTCTGGAGGAAGAATCTGGAAGGCCCAAGTGGGCCTGATTGCTATTTGTACCCCCCTTTTTACTAAATGCACCCCCCTTTACCTTTTTTTGGTAATTCTTTTTCCGTAACGTTACGAAACTTTACAAATTTCGTAACGATACTTATTTTCCTTCCGCAAAGTTACGAATCCTTACGGATTATGTATTTACTCTTTTTTAGCTTTTGAAGAAGTTACGAAAACTCACGGATTGCGAAAAACACCTGCTTTCAATTTCCGTCACATTACGGAATTTTCACGGATCGCGTAAGCCTGCTTCCTTTTGATTTTCGGCACATCTCGGGACTTCACATATTGTGCAACAAAGGGTGCCAAGTATCTCGAAGCGGCCAATCAAAGGTTGTATATCATCAAATAATAATCCCCGGACGAAATTAGGGTATATGACAGTTTCCCCTCTTTACTTACCTCTCATCGGAGATAAGAGGAAAGCAAAGATAAGACACTGATTTCGTCCGTCCTGCCCTTTCCGTGATGACGACTCTCGTCTCTACTCCTTCTTTTTTTTTTCTGCACAACACAAAACAAAATACAAACAACAACAAGAACAACGAATATAATATACATATACATATATACACATGTTTGGCGAAGAAACCAATCCGGAAAATAACAGAAAAACATATTTCCCAGTCACTAGAGGCTCCGCGCTTGATAACAGAGGACACATGAACAGCGCTAGGCAATGAATTCATGGGTCTCCGAATAAGATTGGAGAATGGAGAATTAGCGAACAGCGCTACGCAATAACTTCGCGGGGCTCCAGACTCGTTGGTGGAGGATGCATGAACAGCGCTAGGCAATAAATTCATGGGGCTCCGAAAAAAGTGGAGAATGGAGAATTGGCGAACAGCGCTACGCAATAACTTCGCGGGGCTCCAGACTCGTTGGTGGAGGATGCATGAACAGCGCTAGGCAATAAATTCATGGGGCTCCGAAAAAAGTGGAGAATGGAGAATTGGCGAACAGCGCTACGCAATAACTTCGCGGGGCTCCAGACTCGTAGGTGGAGGATGCATGAATAGCGCTAGGCAATAAATTCATGGGGCTCCGAAAAAAGTGGAGAATGGAGAATTGGCGAACAGCGCTACGCAATAACTTCGCGGGACTCCAGACTCGTTGGTGGAGGATGCATGAACAGCGCTAGGCAATAAATTCATGGGCTCCGAAAAAAGTGGAGAATGGAGAATTGGCGAACAGCGCTACGCAATAACTTCCTGGGGCTCCAGACTCGAAGGTGGAGGACACATGAACAGCGCTAGGCAATAAATTCATGGGTCTCCAAATAAAGTGGAGAATGGAGAATTGGCGAACAGCGCTACGCAATAACTTCGCGGGACTCCAGACTCGTTGGTGGAGGATGCATGAACAGCGCTAGGCAATAAATTCATGGGGCTCCGAAAAAAGTGTAGAATGGAGAATTGGCGAACAGCGCTACGCAATAACTTCGCGGGGCACCAAACTCGAAGGTGGAGGACACATGAACAGCGCTAAGCAATAAATTCATGGGGCTCCGAAAAAAATTTGTTGGCAGGATCAAACGGTCCACCGGTTTTTTCCACCTAAAAGGCAAACATGCTTTTTGCAAAGAAAAATAAATCATTCGCGAGAGCACCATATCTTAGAGAAACAATATACTTGTGCCAAGGGTAATCTTCCTTGTAACCGAGAATGAAGGGCAGGATGTCAACATTTAGCTTTTAAATGAACATGCAGGGGAAACATCGGGCTAAGCTGAAAATAAATCACTCATAGTGTATAAAACTCACACAGGCAAGTGTTTCACCCTATTCCCAAACCATAACTGCACCATGACTTTTTTGCACACGATTTCCTATCGAATCAGAGATCACACGTACGATCACGGATCAATAGGATTTTCTCGAGGGTAGTGTTTTTGGAGAGGACGCTGGGTGTTTCGGTCTTTTCCTCTTTGTTCATGTGGGGTGGGATATCGCCAGTCGAGAACGACCTTGAATGGCAATCTGAAGGGAAGAGACACCAAAAATGGGTTTTCCTTTGCCGGCAGTCACTTACCTTGCTGAAAATTTATCTGGTCTGAAGATCTTCCGTTCTCTTTCTTTCATTGATCGAGAATTGCCTCTTTTCCCTTTTTACTTCCTTTCGATCTTTGATCGGGAATCCTTCCTTTTCTTTCTTTTGTTCTTTTCTTTATTTTCATCTTTTTTCTTTTTCTTTGTTTCCATTTCTTCCTTTTCTTTCTTTTCACTTCTCCTTCCCCATCCCTTTCTTTGGGAAATCGGGTTTTAGCATTCTATTCGCTCTCCCTTGAGGAGATTCCACTGTCCTTTGCTTCGGGGAAGGAATGAGGATTCTTTTTTATAGGCCAAGGTTCAAAAGTCTAAGGTTGTGTTTCAATGGGATCTTTTATCGTGGGAACCCAATCTTGATATCTGGGGCAAAACAAATTTAGGTGTCAAGGTGTCGGTCTCGGGCCGAACTCCCATATCACTCCATAAGGCACGCGTGACAATGATGATTTGAAAACAACGTGCAAAATTAGTCATGGCTACAGCCAGGTGCACACTCAAGCATCCCGTTTATGGCATTGTGATACTACGGTTGGGAATTTACACAAACAGACCCAACGTTTCCAAGTTTTGTTCTTTCATCAGTTCAATGAATTCATCCATTCTTATCTCGGTTATTCCAGAAACTAAACTCTTAGCGTCAGTCCCTTGTTCCCAGAAGATACGTTTGCTCTTTACGAATGATTTATACTTCTTAACTATAACATGTCGACCTTCGCGGTCTTTCTTTCTTTTTCCTTTTTGTTTCATTTTTATATATTCACAAAATTATACACCTATGGTCCTCTATGAAGAAATTCTCTTTGTATATCTACACTCTTATGCATGACAAACTCTTTCTGTATATGCATTGGAATTCTCTCTCTTCACGTCACACGGTCAAACCCTATTTACATTCAAAGATCTTTTTCGTTTTTCTCCAACGCACACTTATGGTTCATACAAAAGTTTCTTTATATATACTCGTTCACACACACAAGAATCCCTCTACACGTATTTTTTATAAAAACCCTTCTATGCACATTTTCCTTTTTCTTTATATACGCAGACATTTTATTCACTACACTTTTGTCCTTTTTTATCATGATTTTGGTTCATTTTATTTTTAGGACAATGTTCCTAAATGAAAAAATTCTACGCGATTCCGGAATTTCTACAAACACTATTGACAACAACGAAACAAGTACTGACGTAACAACTCAAACGATATGTATGTACAAAACAAAAGTCAATCAACACGAAACAAACATTAGTCCCTTAGTCAAACAAAAATAAGATGATATGTAACAGGAAAAAATGGAAACAAAAAAGAAATACGGATCAAGGGATCTCCCAATCATGTGGCTCCGCTCCCTCCTAAGAAATCAAGTAAATCGATAATCTCCTCGTCCTCGCGGGCCTCATCTGCCTCGTCGGGAGCCTCTGCTGGTGCCTCTACTGGTGCCTCTCCTGCCCGGGCCTCAGGCCAATCTCCGGGCCATGCGACCTCTGCCCTGAACTGATCCGGAGTAGGGCACGGAAAAGAAGTAAAATCCTGGCTCTGCAGGCTGAGGCTCAACTGGTAAAGACAATCATGGGTCTGTACATGCGCCCGGTGGTTGGCCGCCTGCTGGTGAACCAAATGCCGCAAATACTGCTCCGTATCAAATGATCCAGCTGGGCCAGCCTGATGAGGTGGCGGCGCGTCTGCGGCCTGCGGAGCATCCCCCTAGGCCTGTCTCTGCGTGCAATACTTCTCAATAAAAGCTCGGGTGATGGGCGGTTGAATCACCTTGCTAGGTGTGACGGGGACTCCGAACGACTGGCAGAGTCCTGTGATCAAAGCGGTTAATCCCAGGGCCCTGTTGGACTTATCCGGGTCCAGAGGGTGCCTGGTAGGCACCATACCTGCAAATAGATAGATGGCATTAGCGATTAACTGAGCCACGTGAATGCTCATCCGTGTCAGGATGGCATACACCAGCTGACACTTCGGCAGGGGGAGGTCGGAATTATGATCGTTGGGCTGGATGTTGCTGAGCAGCAAAGTCATCCAGATCTGAGTCAGGGTGGTCATGTTGGTGCGCATGATCCGCACCCGTCTTCCAGCAGCAGTCCGGGCAAAATCCTATCCCGGTATACATAGAAATTGGGCGATGGCCTCCTCATCAAACCCGTCGGACCGGTTCCTCCTCTGGCCATACTCGCATTCCTGGCCCTCCTCCAGCACTAAAGGGTATCCCAGGAACTGGCTGAGAGCATCCGCATCGAACAGGATCCACTAACCCCTCACCCAGGATCGCATATCTCGCACGCCCTCCTCTGTAGGCCAAGCATTGGTATAAAATTCGAGGACTATGTCTGGGTCGAACTTGGCCATGGGGGTAACCAGTGATGCCCACCACCGGCGAACTATCTCCTCCTGGAAGTCAGTATACTCGTCGTCCCTGAGCTGGACGCGTCGCTCCCGGAGAAATGACCATCCTTTGATGGCCTCGAAGCGCTGCTGGTGCCCAGCGCTCCTAAAATGGTGGCTGTCATATTCGGGAGCGGAACTGGTTCCTTCAGCCGCTTTATCCTTCCTGGATCTCTTTGAGGCAAACTTCCTTGGGGCCATTTCCTGCGAAAGCCAACATTTGGAAGTTAGTTTTACAAGATAATGCTTATCTTAACGCAAAAAATGTCATGCTAATCCCTCTGATTTTAGAACGAACTCATGTAATCTATTTATGCACACACGTACGTGTGGAATATCCTACCATTTATATCAACATAGAGGCCATCCAACACATTCTAATTGTCACACACATATATGCATTTGAAAAGAACATACATTCTTACGCTCAAGGCATTGCGTCAAAATTCACACCTAATTTATATCCTAAACATTTGCTATTACAAACTACCTACATATATTTGAAATATATATCATACAAATTTTTATTGTTTCACTCACATTTATTCATATTGGCAAGCTATTTACATTATGCACACACTTGCATTCAAAAGGGAATTTCGTGCTATCATACATTCATTTAGGAAGCGACCTCAATATTCATTCACCCTTTGCAAAGAATTTCATGCCCTTTTTATTTACCTATATATACATACTATTGCAAGGTGTTTTTCATATTACTTAGGTGCAAAGTATCAAACATGGGGCAGCCCAAATTCGAGCAAAAACTCTCACAAACAAGTCCTAATTTTCATGCTTTTCTAATTCTAAAACCAAAATTTGGATTCCTAGCCATGAGTATGTCTTCTTGCATTGAAGCTAAAAAGTTTGGGTTCCTAAGCTTGAAATTGCATTCGGGCACCTATTTTGAATCTCCTATGCTGTCTCTACATATATAAAACAGTCCCACCATCCCAATTTCGCAAAATCATATTCATATATCATTGGGGCATTTCACTGAGCACTTGGGGGGCGCACGTTTGGACACAAATTGCAAGAGAATGGGGACAATGTGGCATGCCCCATTGCTTCAGAATACAACATAGGCCTAATGCCTTCTCACACAAACCCTCAACTCAACAAAACAAGCATGGATTCAGATGCGAATTGCTTCACGAATTTTGCAAAAAATGAGCAACTAAAGCACCAAAACACATCAATGGAGAGCCAAATAACCAAGGGAAATTGCACTTACTTGTGGGGAGTGAATTAAAGCGTGAAAAGGGAAGCAAAAACTCAACAATGGAAGCTTGGGGGCTGCTGTTCTCGTAGTTCCCGTGAGCTTGGGGGTTTTTGAAGTGAGGGGGAAGAGTTTTGGGTGAAGAAAATGCTCCCCCTCCACCCCTTTATATTTTCGTACAGGGGTTGCTCGCCCAGGCGAGCTAACCTGTACTTTTTTTTTTTTTTTTGAGAAACATTTACCATGCCTCCCCCCTTACGGGTTAGCGTTTACCTACTCGAACCTACTTAAGTTAGAATCAGGCGTCGATTACTTTATTTTAAACAAATAATAGTAATAAAATACTGTGAATTCAAAGGATATTGGGCTGCCATGCAGCGACGTTCTCTGCTTGTCTAGCGCCGGGAAGGGACAACGGTCAGCCGTGACCCTATCCTCCATTTGCCTCCATCCCTAAGTACCTGCAAGTAGGAGACAAACAATACGCGGCCAATCGTGACCGGCCATCGTCTTACCTTGGTTGATTTCTGCCATTGACTTGTCTTGACTTCTGACCGTGGCCTGAGACGATTCTGCTCCATGCTACCACAAGATATGCATGTGCATGTGCATGTATGAATGTTTCTAATGCAATGATTTTCTTAGTGATGGCTGGTTAATTTCAATTTTAAATAAGCGTTTGGGGCACCCCATGAACCGAGCGAAGAGGGCTCAGGTTATAACAAACTAAAACACAAGGTTTGAAACCAAAGGGAGGACTGAAACCTCGACCATCTTTTCTTTTCAAAGAAATGAGACAAATACAGTGAATGGGAATCCCTAGAGGAACCCAAGAAGAACGAGAAAAACTCAGAAATAAAAACATGCAACGGTCCTCTCGATTGCCCCAGACTTCAAGCGTAATATCGTTTAACTACATCGGAGTTCACGGGCGAGGGCAGCTCCTCGTCATCCATGTGGGTGAGTATCAGAGCACCCCCAGAAAAAGCTCTTTTCACCACGAAAGGTCCTTCATAATTCGGGGCCCACTTGCCTCGATTATCCTTAACAGCGTGGGACATCTTCTTCAGCACGAGGTCCCCCTCGTTGAACTTGCGCGGGCGTACCTTCTTGTCGAATGCGTTCTTTATCCTTCGTTGATACAGACGCCCATGGCTCATGGCTGCCAAACGCTTACCTTCAATAAGGTTAAGTTGGTCGTAGCGTGCTTGAGCCTATTCTGACTCTTCTAGGCCTGATTCCGCTATTATCCTCTGAGAAGGAACCTCCACCTCAAATGGGAGTACTGCTTCCATCCCATAAACCAAAGAATACGGTGTTGCCCTAGTAGAAGTTCGTACCGAGGTTCTATATCTGTGCAGGGCGAAAGGCAACATCTCATGCCAATCTTTGTATGACACTGTCATCTTCTGAACAATCTTCTTAATATTTTTATTCGCAGCCTCTACAGCCCTATTCGTCTTCGGTCGATAAGGGGTGGAGTTATGATGCTGGATCTTGAAATCCTCGCACATTTCCTGCATCATCTTGTTGTTCAGATTGGTGCCATTGTCAGTAATGATTTTCCTAGGGAGTCTGTATCGACAAATCAGCTCCCTCTTGATGAATCTGACTACCACACTCCTCGTGACATTACTATAAGAAGCCGCTTCGACCCATTTGGTGAAGTAATCTATCGCCACAAGAATGAAGCGGTGACCATTCGACGCTTTGGGTTCGATGGCCCCAATGACATCTATTCCCCACATGGAAAAAGGCCAAGGAGCGGACATAACATTTAGAGGATGTGGCGGAACATTGACATTGTCCACGTATGCCTGACATTTATGACACTTCCTTACATGAGCGCAGCAATCGCTTTCCATAGTGAGCCAGTAATAACCGGCCCTAAGGATTTTTCTGGCCATAGCATGCCCATTGGCATGTGTCCCAAAGGAACCCTCGTGGACCTCCTCAATCATGAAGTTCGCCTCTTTGGCATCTACGCATCGTAGGAGGGTCATGTCGTGGTTCCGTTTGTACAGGATGGTACCACTTACAAAGAAACCAGTAGCCAATCTCCTCAACGTCCTTTTGTCATTGTCAGAAATCCCTGGTGGGTATTCTTTGTTCTCGACATATTGTTTGATGTCGAAATACCACGGTTTCCCATCCTGCTCTTCCTCTATTGCATAACAATATGTCGGCCTGCCCTGAGATTTGAATTCGATGTACGGAAGATCCCCGTGTGGGGCAAGTTGAAACATGGATGCCAGGGTGGCTAATGCATCAGCCATTTGATTCTCTTCCCGAGGTATGTGGTGGAAAGAAATGTCGTCAAAGTACTTGGCTAACCTCAAGATGTGAGTTTGATAGGGTATCAACTTCAGATCCCTAGTTTCCCATTCTCCTTTCAACTGGCGTATCACCAAAGCTAAGTCTCCATACACCTTGAGTAGTTTTACATCAAAATCAATGGCCGCTTGAACCCCGAGGGCGCATGCTTCGTACTCGGCCATATTGTTGGTACAATCAAAACCTAGCCTAGCCGTGAAAGGAATACACTGATCATCCGAGGATACAAGGACTGCGCCTACTCCGTGGCCCAAAGCGTTAGATGCCCCATCGAAGCAAACAATCCATTTGTCTATGTCCTCGTGCGTCCGCTTCTCTTCAAACAGGGCCATGATATCTTCATCTGGGAACTCGGGGTGCATCGGCCGATAATCCTGGAGGGGTTGCTGGGCCAAATAATCCGCTAAGGCACTTCCCTTTACCGCCTTTTGGGTGACGTAAACGATATCGAATTCAGATAATAGTACCTGCCACCTAGAGATTCGTCCCGTGAGGGCCGGTTTCTCAAAGATGTATTTCACGGGATCCATTTTGGAAATAAGCCACGTGTATGGCTGAGCATGTACTACCTAAGCCGATGTGATGCCCATACCAGAGCACAACACGTCCTTTCCAGCTATGAGTAATTCATCTCACATGCGGTAAACTTCTTGCTTAGATAGTAGATGACTTGCTCCTTTTTCCCCGAATCATTATGCTAACCCAACACGCACCCCATAGACTCGTCCAACACGGTCATGTACAGGAAAAGAGGTCTTCCTATTACAAGTGGCATGAGCACTGGGGGGTTTGCGAGACTCTGTTTGATCTTCTCAAAGGCCTCTTAGCAGTCACTATTCCACAGGACCGCCTGGTTCTTATGTAATAGCTTGAAAATGGGCTCACAGGTAGGGGTGAGTTGCGAGATAAATCTCGCGATATAATTCAACCTGCCCAAGAACCCCCGAACCTGCTTCTCCGTGCGTGGTTCCGACATTTCAAGGATGGCCTTCACTTTCTCAGGATCTATCTCTATCCCTTTCTGACTTACGATAAATCCTAGCAACTTCCCCGACTTTACCCCGAAGGTGCATTTGGTTGGGTTTAGTTTTAGTTGGTATTTCCACAATCTTCCAAACAGCTTACGCAGATTGACAAGGTGTTCGTCCTCAGTTCGAGACTTGGCAATCATGTCATCTACGTAGACCTCTATTTCCTTATGCATCATATCATGGAACAACGCCACCATGGCACGCTGATAGGTTGCCCCAGCATTTTTCAGCCCGAAGGCCATCACTTTATAGCAGAACGTCCCCCATAGGGTGACGAAAGTGGTCTTCTCTACATCTTCGGGTGCCATCTTTATTTGATTATACCTCGAGAAACCATCCATAAATGAGAAAAGGGCGAACTTGGCTGTATTATCTACCAATATATCAATGTGTGGCAGGGGAAAATTGTCTTTAGGACTGGCTCGGTTCAAGTCCTGGTAGTCTACACACATTCGAACCTTGCCGTCCTTTTTCGGGACTGGGACAATGTTGGCCACCCACTCTGGGTACCGAGCTACAGCTAAGAACCCTGCATAAAATTGCTTCCTTACTTCTTCTTTAATTTTTAAAGACATCTCGGGTCTCATTCTTCGTAACTTTTTCTTAACCAGGGAAGACCCAGGATTCAAAGGCAACTTATGCTGCACAATGTCGGAATCCAGACCGGGCATGTCTTGATATGACCACGCAAAGACATCTTGATACTCTTCAAGAAGGGTTATCAAGTCTTGGCGGATAGGCGTGGTCATACCGGTTCCTACCTTTACTTTTTTCTTTTCCTCCATGGTCCCCAAGTTTACCAATTCGGTTTCTTCTTGGTGAGGCTTCATTTCACGTTCTTCCTGAGCGACCAACCTCTCCAACTCTGGTGAAAGGACGTCCTCTTCCTCTTCCTCGTTTATCGTTTGGCTTATATCTCGATCGAAATCGATTGTCAAACCCTCGTTGTTAGGATCCTCAAAGAATCGACCCTCATATCTATACCAAACAAGACAAAACATGCAAAATGATATGAGTAAAGGTGGAATGGCAAGAACAGATGAAACAAGATCTTTTTGTTTTATTTAATAAGGTAGGTTTCACAAAACAAAAGAGAAAGGAAATCTATAGGCTCTAATTACATTGAATCAGCGGTATAGACTTTCGACTGGCTTATCACGCGCCAGTTCCCCACTTGAGAATCGGGATGGCATGGTTGCACAAAACTTGGCGGGTCTTGAGGGAACTCCTCTTCAACTGCGGCCACCTCCTCCTCGGACACCGTTCCGACACTGGTGAAACACTGGCTAATACGGTCGAGCCATACCCTATCCGCCCGAAGTTTTGACGACACATTCCTCCTACCCGGCATCCCGGGTTCATACCCTAATCCATATTTGTATGGATTTCCCTTGATATCGACCACGTCGGCATTTCCGAGGCCGTCCTTGCCTAGACCCATTCCGGGCTCAAATCCGTTCCTGATCATAACACACACCACCATTATGGCCGCGTTGGAGAGAGAAGGTAGCAACAAACTTGGTTCCACAGAGGCGCAGCTCACCACCTCGAAGGATTGGAAAGCCGTTTCCAATGATTCTTCCGCCGCTTCTACGTATGGGGCGGAGGAGGGGCAGCTCACTAACATATCCTCTTCACCCGACACTATCACTAAAAGTCCACCCACTGCGAACTTCAATTTCTGGTGAAGCGTTGAAGGGACCACTCCCAGGGCATGAATCCAAGGTCTTCCCAAGAGGCAGCCATAGGCGAGATTTATATCCATTACTTGAAACACCACATTGCAAGTGTAGGGGCCTATCTGAATGGGAATGTCGATTTCCCCCATCACTTCTCGCCGAGTACCATCAAAGGCTCGCACCACCATCGAGCTCAGTTTTAAACGTGACGCACTAAAAGGAAGTTTTTCCAAAGTGGTCTTCGGCATTACATTTAAACTCGATCCATTGTCGATAAGCACCTTTGCGACAACATGGTCCATACACTTTACCGACACATGAAGAGCCTTGTTGTGTCCTCTCCCCTTTACGGGAATCTCTTCTTCCGCAAACGCGATATAATTGTTGGTGGTTATATGATTAACGATGCCTTCAAAACCCTCCATTGAGATATCGTGGGCTACATTGGCATCATTGAGGACTTTTATCAACAGCGTACGATGAGGCTCGGAGTTTATAAGCAGTTCAAGCAACGAGATCCTTGCTGGAGTTTTATTCAGTTGCTCAAATACCTTAAACTCGCTTTGTTGGATGAGGCGAAGGAACTCATGGGCCTCTTCCAAAGTCACCGTCTTTCCTTGAAGACCTTCTTTCTTTTCAGCCCCTCTTACCACTGAAGGATCTACTTCTTTCGAGGGGGTGGCTACGTCTGTGGGCTCTTGGACCATGGGCGCTTTCCCCTTGGAGGGCAACTCCGCCGGGTGAGGGGAAGCGAACACCCGACCACTGCGGGTTACGCCACTGAGGCCGGTGATGTTGGTCACCTTAGCTGACAGGGAGTCAACTTCGGTTGCAACTCTTTCGCTGAACGCGGGAGGGGTATACTTCCACGAAACGGACTTATTACTTTGATATGCAAATGGCGTTGGCTTGGGCGCTGTCCGGGGGTATATGGGTGTGGAGCCGGTCCCTTTCCTAGTAAAACATATCACTAGGGCCTTGGGGGTTAGAGGAACCTTCTTCTCTTTCGACTGCATGCAAATTTGTGGTTCTTCCCTCCCTCCTATGGACACTTCAAGCTGCCCGCAATCCATGAGCCGTTCAAGCAATTCTTCTACCGCAGGACAGGTTTCCATGTCGTGCGACTCCCCGAGGTGAAACAAACATTCGTCCCTTTCGCCTCCACCACGGGAGACCATACATGCCGCTTGCAGCGATTGGTAGATAAAACGTCTGGAAGTAGCCACCTCTCCTAATCTCCTTGCCCGCGATGGCCCACCCTCTTGGATGGCGTTTACGCTAGCCTTTCCATGACTAGCTAGCGGGTTAGTTTTAACATTTGGGCCTTCCTCTTGAAACGATAGACAGCCGGCACTGATTAGGTGCTGCACTTTATACTTGCACGGGCGGCAGGAGTCAATGTTGTGTCCGGGAGCTCCACTATGGTACTCACATTTGGCACCCGGGTCATACCACTTGGGGTAGGGTGGCTGGAAGACCCTCCCGGGTATGGCTACCACCAAATGATTCTCCAATAATGAAGGCCATAATTCGGAGTATGCCATGGGAATAGGGGAGAAGTTATCTTTCGGGAGTGAGCTCTGTGCATTATTATAGCTCGTGCCGGGGGCCGTATTGTTGATTGGCCGGGGCGTGGCTGGAGCTGTGCGTTGGGCCGGTGTTCTCTCTGCCGCAGGCGGTCCTTTTACTTGAGTCGGGAGGGAACTCCCGGCTCGGATTGAAAAATTTGGAGGATTGGGCTGGTATGAGCTTTGGATATTTTGGGGTGCTTTCATCCACGTCGGGGCGGTGGTGACCGCGTGGGCGTCTCCTTCCTTTTTCCTCGCGCCCACTACTGGGGCTCTTATGTTGTTGTTGGGGGCCACATTGGAAGCATATTCGAACTTGCCTTTTCGTAGTCCGGATTCAATCCTTTCTCCGGCGAAGATGAGATCCGCAAAGTTAGCTGGCATGTAGCCTATCAGCTTTTCATAGTAGAACGTGGGTAACGTATCTACCATAATTATGATCCTCTCCCTCTCCGTCATGGGCGGTACGATTTGGGCTGCGAGATCTCTCCATCTTTGGGCATATTCCTTAATGGACTCATGCTCTCGCTTAGTCATACTCTGAAGCTGGTTCCGATCGGGAGCCATATCCGTATTGTACTGGTACTGCCTAATGAAGGCAGTTGCCAAGTCCTTCCATGATCGGATCTGGGAAGCTTCCAGATTGGTATACCATGCTACAGCTGCTCCGGCCAAGCTGTCTTGAAAGAAATGGACCAACAACTTTTCGTCCGCAGAATACGCCCCCATCTTTCGGCAATACATCCGGAGATGCCCTTTTGGACATGTCATCCCTTTGTACTTATCAAAGTCTGGTACTTTGAACTTGGGAGGGATGACGATGTTGGGCACGAGACATAAATCCGCTAAATCCGAGAATGGGTAATTGCCGAGGCCCTCGACTGCTCTTAACCTTTCTTCAAGCGCCTCAATCTTTCCCTTATCTTCCGCGAAGGGAACAGATTCTTTTACGGGTGTGGGTGAAGCCGGGACATGACGGACTATGTTTGGTTGGGGTAGTTCATGGGGGGATGGATCTTTGAGGTGGAGCAGGGAGCCGAGATGGGTATCTCCTTCCTCATCGTCTTGCCCGGGATAGTCGTCATAAGGTGGGAGTTGCCCCTCGAAGGTAGGGGCTTGGCTTAAATCTTCTGGGGCGGCACAGGGAGCGAAGTCCGGAGGCAAGCCATAGGGGTAGGCTTGTGGGCTATACCTTCGACCAAACACTGCCGTGTTTCTGTCTCAGCCCAGATTTAAGGCGGGCTGCAGCACCGGCTCCGCTTCCCTAACTGTACTAGAGGCGGTTGCCGTGGCTTTATCCTCTATAGTTTTCTGGAGTTTTAACATGACCTCCGAGATGAAAGCCATTTGATCTTTTAAGGCCGATAAATCGGCCTTCATCTGTTCCTGCACGCCCTCTTCATTATCCATTTTTCTGGATCGAGTGTTATAGGGGTGCCTTTGTGCTTTCTTAGTTATGATGAAATTCCTAAAGAAATAAACAACGGTGAGTATGCCACCAAAACAAGAATATGCAAATGAATGATCGGAGCACTTGGATCCACCCCAAGGTTTTTTAGATAACGTGATGAGTTTAGAACTTCTCATTTTATAAAAAGAACAAAGCTTTCATCTAGCCAAGATTATACAAAGGTGTTACAAGAGAACCTAATGGTTTCTAATTATATGGGCCATCAAATCTATCATGTGTTGACAGTAATTGATTAGCCCATGAATCTCCTCGGGAGCCGTACACACTTCGGCCATGGCTTTTGCTTTGGCTAATAGACGCGGGAGGTCTTGACTTCCATTCAAGGTCAAGGCGAACCTATCCATCCACATATTCGCTTCTTGATGCAATGCATCAATCACCCTCCCTCTTGCTTCTTTTTCGGCGTACACTTGTGCAAAATCCTCCACTAGCTTTTGTTCATGGGTCACAGACTGGTTCAACTCTTCCTTGTATTGCCCTATGATAGCTAGCATGCTTTGCTCCGTGGCTTCCAAGTGTTGAGCCAAACTCCTCTTGGACCTTGCGCATGCAGCTAACTCTTCTTTTAAGATCATGCCATGCACCCGTGACCGGTCTTTTTCCTCTCTTCGGAGTTTGAGCTCATTGTTGCTACCCCACAATGCTCCTCGGAATTTATTTCGGCCATGTTCCTCCTTGCGGGCCCTTTTGGTTTCTTGTTCAAGGGCTCTTGCAGTGGCCGCGTTTTCCTCTTGTAACTCGGTGCACTCTTTCCGGATGTGTGTAGCGGCTGATTTGAACTTCTCCTTGGTGAGTCTCGCCTTCCCTAGCTCTAATTTTAGAGCTTGGACTTCTTCATCTTCCTCCGGAGCTTCGAAGTTCTCCTCATTGATAAATTTCAATTTGGAGAGCCAATCTAACCCTCGCGTGTGAACTCTTAGCCATCCATGATAACCACCGATGACGTCATTTCGGATGCCTCTAAGCTCCTTGTCTTTCCTCAACGGACTTCTCCACGCCTTGTGGACTCTTTGTATCACCTTGAGACTTTGCGCGCCTAGATCCCTCACAAGGAAAGGCGAGAGACTTTCTTCTGTTGGCTCATGGGGTACCCTAGCTGTCTTATGGCGAGTGCGGGATTATAATTAATACAACCCCTAGTCCCTATCAATGGAACATTAGGGTAGTCCCCACACGAGAAAAGAACTCATTCCTTGCCTTCCTTCCAACGAGGAAACCAATTGATTGCGTTGCCTCCTATCCCAGCCAAATGTTGGTCCCAATCGACTCTTCCTTTTTCGGCGCATGAGCGATAACTTTGAAGCGGACACGAGTGTCTTGTGTCTTGCTAGAATAGGTGTGAAACCAACCACACACAGAGAGCGGGTAAACAACAGACAATCCGTGCACTGTTTTTCTCACACCTCCGGTCAAAGGTGTCAAACAAATCTGCCAAGATAGCCACCACTGGACTCTCCTTGCTATGGTGATATGCGAGGAAAGCGTCAATGGCGGCTAAGTTCACCAAACCGTCAACGTTCGGAAAGAGGACAACCCCAAAAATCAACAAAGCTAATATATCCGCAAACGGGCCCCACTTCTCTTGGCTCGCCATATCCCTTGCCTTGCCTTCCAAGTATTTTCCGAGGCAGGCCCACTACGCCGTTCCGAGTTTGCTTCATGCGATCCATCTCTTTTTCCGAATCTCCAACCACAGCTGCAATCTTGCTCAAGGAGGGAAGAAACCTGGAGAAAAGATACGGTTTTCTCCCCCCAAGAGGGCATCCTAATATTTCCTCAAACTCTTCAATAGTCGGTACCATTTGGAAGTCCCCAAATGTGAAACACCTCAACGGCTGGTCATAGTATTGGGCGAGGGATACGACAGCTTCTGTAAATACCTCCGATGTGGTCAAATCTAGAATCTTCTCGTACACTTTGCGGAAGGCTTGCCTTTGGAGAGGTCCCATCAATCGTCCCAATTCCTTGAGGCTGGTGACATCTAGACTTTTAACCTTGACTTGATAAAACCTTTTGCCGTTTTGATTTGTCCCCATCATTTACCTAAAAAAAGGGGTGGATCAAGACTCCGACATGAATGATGCAATGCGTATGCATGAAACGGAAAGAAAACAACACAAATGGGTAATTCACACATACGAGACCGCAGAGATCCAATTTTAATGCTATGTTTAGGGCATGATGGCGCCTCAACGTAGTATTAAAAAGGTTACGCATTACTCTGAAGAAACCAAACATCACTAGCAAAACTATAAACTAGTGCTATTTATCAAAAGATGCATGAGAACAAATGGCACGGAGCATGTTTGCTCTTTGCCCCTATTTTGGGAACCTATAGGACAATATCTAGGGGTCTCTAATAACTACTCCCCAACAATTCATAACTCACACGGCTGTTTTCTAGAGGTATCATCACTCAAGATAACAATATTGTGGCGGTATGGAATACCAGCGACAACACATTATAAAGAGAGAAAGCTCTAGAAGAGGTTTCACTATTATCAAGCAAGTCGGAGACCTAGCATGATGATAGATTCACCTCCACTCCTTAAATTCCCATGAACCCGGGTGTAGGGCCCCCTTTTTTACTCAAACCCGTGGGTGCTTAGAATGCAGTGTAAAGAATGTGAAATAAACAACAGTTATTTACATTTTACACAGTTCAACAAATGCACAAATGAAGTTTCACAAATCCACAATTCCTTAAAATAGGCCTAACTCTCTAAAAAAGATCACCAGTGGAATCGCCAACTATCGCAACGTGTCCTTTTGCGGGCGAGCGAGGCGAGGCTCACGGGTGCGCTTTCCAAAGGAGGAAAGATGCGCGGAGTCGCCACCAACGTTTATTTGTGGAAAACGTCGGAAAAATTGGAGGAAACCGGTCAAAATGAAAATTCTAAGTTCGGGAGTTGTATTTACGCTTGAGGAAGGTATTAGCACCTCTCACGTTTGTCTCAAAGGACAACAACCTATTTTTTAGAATTGTGGAAATTGTATTGCCTTAACTTTTATTTCTTTTTATTTTTTGAGGTCGACAAAAGCGGGGCTTTTGCTCCTACGTACCCTCCTTTGGAGAGGAAATCAGACCTACATAGTTCTTTCTTAAGAGTGAATCAAGCGATTCTTTTTACTTGAATTTGTGATCATTTTTAAGGCGTTGGACCTTAAAATTGATCCTTTTTACTTGGTAAGAAACTGAAATGATAAACTTTCAAACCCTATTTTTTGTGGATGAGCTTGACTAGGCGAGTTGATTTTAGCCTTAGTTTCACTTTAGTTATTAGTCAATCCAATTAAGAATGAGAAATCCCAAAGAGAAAACGTCCGATTGATTTTTTCGCTTCATTTTACTAAAAGATATTTTTTATTATTATATTATTATTTTACCTCTTTTTTTATTTCCAGTGTGGTTACGGCACGACCGAATGTTCGGAATTCATTTTAACCGAAATTAACGGATGATACAATTCAAATGATCGGTGGAAATTTATTTTATTTTTTGATTAGGCGAGAAATGACTTAAATAAATGATTGAAGCACGTCAAAAGGGGGTATAGAAAGCGAATGAAAACGAGAATAAAAAAACATGAAACAAAATGTGGACCACCACGGGTACATAGAATGAATTGAAAAGCTCGGTTTGGGGTACTTACCAGTTGAAGACTGAAGAAAACAAAGAACGAACGATGAATGTCGAAGAACGGTTGAAAATCTTCGCGTAATTACTCACAGAAACGTTACGGGTTCGTTACGGAAGCGCCTCGGCTTGGATTTTCTTCACGGAAACAATTTTTCTCAGCAATTTCGAGAGAATAAGAAGTGCCAAGAAGGCTGAACCCCTTCTCCCTTCATTCCTCCCCCTATTTATAGCAAAATAAGGGAGGAGCTTGCCACCCAGCTCGCCCAGGCAAGCAAGGTTGCTTCCTCCAGAAGCAACAGCCTTTTGGAGGAAGAATCTGGAAGGCTCAAGTGGGCCTGATTGCTATTTGTACCCCCTTTTTACTAAATGCACCCCCCTTTACCTTTTTTTGGTAATTCTTTTTCCGTAACGTTACGAAACTTTACGAATTTCGTAACGATACTTATTTTCCTTCCGCAAGGTTACGAATCCTTACGGATTATGTATTTACTCTTTTTTAGCTTTCGAAGAAGTTACGAAAACTCACGGATTGCGAAAAACACCTCCTTTCGATTTCCGTCACATTACGGAATTTTCACGGATCGCGTAAGCCTGCTTCCTTTTGATTTTCGGCACGTCTCAGGACTTCACATATTGTGCAACAAAGGGTGCCAAGTATCTCGAAGCGGCCAATCAAAGGTTGTATATCATCAAATAATAATCCCCGGACGAAATTAGGGTATGACACTTTTATTGGTTGACGTGACCCGTTCAAAAGCATAAAAATTAGTATGTAATTTTACCGCTTTTTTTTATCACCCCAAGAGATCGTTAATGGTCCAACGCCTTAACGTTTCTCTCCTTTCAAAAACAAAGAGATCGTTAATGGTCCAACACCTTAACGTTTCTCTCCTTTTAAAAAATCAAAATATCGTTTAAATGGTCCAACACCTTAAACGACTTTTGTTCGATCAAAATATATCTTGCAAAAAAAGATGAAAACAACTTAACCAACGTTCAGTTCTAAAAGAACTACGTAGGTCAGATTTCCTCATCGCAATTGAGGAATACGTAGGAGCGAGGGAAACACCCTTGTCGACCACAAAAAAAGATAAAAAATACAAAAAGGCATAAAAATGATGCAATCCTACCCCGTAAGGGCATTGGATAGAAGAATCCAAGTAGATTGGACCAGAGATCCAAGGGAAGGCCCTAGGGTTCTCATGAGCCTTATGATAGATTTCGAGCCCATGGGCTAAGTATGAGCCCGCTTATCTTTGTAAATATTAGAATAGGTTTTTGCTTCGTTTGGGCCTTGTATTTTGGTCATTCTAGTAGTATAAGGTTTTAGCCTTGTATTTCGAGACATTTTGAGTAGTCTTTGTAGTAGAGAATTTTTTTTATTTTCATGTATTTTGTCATGGGGATGAGTTAGCTATTATAGGGGGTGTGTAGCTAAGCTCTAGCTTCTCATCTCAAGGAGGTGAGCTTAGCTATTAGAGAGGTGTGTTTAGCTAAGCTCTAACTTCTTTAGGAATCTTCTTAAGGAAGCTTCTCAAGGAGGTGAGCTTAGTTATGAGAGGGGTGTGTGTAGCTAAGCTCTAGCTTCTCAAGGAAGTTTTCTCAAAGAAGCTTCTCAAGGAAGTTTTCTCAAGAAAGCTTCTCAAGGAAGCTACCTAGTCTATAAATAGAAGCATGTGTAGCACTTGTTGTAACTTTGATGAATGAGAGTCTTGTGAGACACAACTCAAAGTTCAACTTCTCTCCCTTTTTCTTCCTTCAATCTCATGCTCCCCCCTCTCTCTTTCTCTCCCTCTTTCTTTTCCTCCATTGAAGCATCCTCTCCAAGCTTCTTATCCAAGGCTCATCTTGGTGGTGAAGCTCCTTCTTCCATGGCTTATTCCCTAGTGGATGGCGCCTTCTCTCACCTTTTCTCCTTTGTCTTCCGCTGCATCTTCATGGTGGAAAATCACCATTAAAGGACCTCATTGAAGCTCAAAGATCCAGCCTCCATAGAAGCCCCACAAGCAAGCTTCCATCAAAAAAGACATAAAAACATAAAAAAAGGGGAAAATACATAATTTCGAAGTCATATTTGCACACTTGATTGAAGGTTGTTGTCCCTTGTGACGAACGTGTGGGGTGCTAATACCTTCCCCGTGCGTAAAAACAACTCCCGAACCTTTCACACTTAAAGTTCGTAGACCACACCTTTCCGGTTTTTCCGACGTTTTCCTCGAATAAATGTTGGTGGCGACTCCATGCATTTTCCTTTCTTGGAAGACGCACCCGTGAGTCTCGCGTCGCCCTCCCGCTGAAGGCTAGGTTGCGACAGAGAGGAAGAGAAGAGCACGAAATTTTGTGCTCTAAAAGTGCTCTGAAATCTGAAGTTTAATTTTCAAATGATCAAATTTTCAAAAAAATGCACACACATGACATCTATTTATAGCCTAAGTGTCACACAAAATTGGAGGAAAATTTGAATTTCAATTCAAATTTCACTTGAATTTGAAATTGAATTTGTGGAGCCAAACTTTGGAGCCAAAATTTCACTAATTATGATTAGTGAATTTTAGTTATGGTTCAGCCCACTAATCCAAGATCAATTTCAAGATTCTCCACTAAGTGTGCTTAGGTGTCATAAGGCATGTAAAGCATGAAGAACATACACAAAGTATGACTATATATGATGTGGCAATTGAGTGTAGTAAGCAAATGCTCACCTCCCCCTCTAAAATTTAATTGGATTGGGCTTCTACCAATTCAATTAAATTTATTTCCAACCGCACACATCAAATATTCACTTAGTGCATGTGAAATTACAAAACTACCTCTAATACAAAAACTAGTCTAGGTGCCCTAAAATACAAGGGCTGAAAAATCCTATATTTCTAGGATACCCTAACTACATTATGGGACCCTAAATACAAGGACAAAATATAATGACATCCTAGTCTAATATGTACAAAGATAATTGGACCCAACCTTAGCCCATGGGCTCAGAAATCTACCCTGAGGTTCATGAGAATCCTAGGGCCTTCTTCAACAGCTCTAGCCCAATCCTCTTGGAGCCTCTTGCTCATGGCTCTAGTGACTGGTCCCTTCCTAAGGAGGATTGCATCAATTTCTGGCCCATCACAAATGAATATATCATCATTACTATGTTAATCTGCCCAATAAATATTCCATTCACAACATTACCAAATTTTAACACCCATTAAATCTTCTTTCATTAACATACCAATTCAACAATTCCACAATTACAATGTGCACATTACAAAAAACCAAAAACCATTTGCCAAATTACATCCCCACTGCTACATTATCAAATTACACTCCTCTGCTACATAATAAACACACTAAGAAGCAAATACAGACCCAACAAACAACCAATACAATTCCTATAAATTTTTCCTTCATCTTCATGTCACTGATCCTGCTTTGCAAATCCTTTTCCCTCAACTTTAATTCATCAACCTCCTTCATCAAGGCTACAATGATCTTCTTTTGACGATTGTTGCCAACTGGATCATGCCACTGAAAAATATTACACCCTTTCCTACCTATATCCTACATGCCCAAAATAACAAAAAACAATCAACAATTAACACATAACATAACCCCTACCAAATTAATATTCCTTACCTTGTATAGACCACAACCATAAAAATGCCTCCCTGGATTTTCCTCAGTCCATGATGTCACTAGTGGAGCCTCTATGTTACAGAGACAAAACACGCGACTTCGGGCCTCGGAGGTGTACGATGACGAACTCTTTTCCATGGCGCCGTTTACGGAGGACAACAACACCTTAATCCCTTAACCACCACGACTACACAGTCACGCCGACGACTACCACTAAATTCAGAGATAACTCTTCAATCACAGCTTCTGCATATTGTGCATACTGCTTAAGGCTATAAATGCGGCTTGTTGGGTAGACCTGGGGACGGAAGTAATTGTTCATGTAATCATTGCTGCCTATGTTAACATAATACAAGCAATAAAATAAGGTATTGTAGACCCAAGTCAAGACTTCCATGTCTGCTTCCAATTTGACAAACTATCACTCTGTCATTTGGTAACTGTAATCCAAAGCTCATAGTAGCACCCTGCATTCCATAACAGTAATAAAGCTTTTAAAGAACAGTTGCTTACCACAATTTCAGCCCCATGGACAATGCTTTTCAGATCTCTGTCACTGTAATTGCAGCCACAGGCTAATATTAAAAATACAAATAGCCATCATGTGCAACTCTAAATTACAGCAATTTCCACATCAAACATGTCAAATTACATGAATGACCAAACGTTTCAAAGGATCGCAAAAGGCTATTTATAACTTTATCACTTGTTCCACTTCTTGCACTTCTTCAGCTTGTTCCCCGAACATGTCAACTCAACAAGGTTAATAATCCAGATCATCCCATATTCATATAAACATGATACAACTAACTTAATCTTCCTTTTCCTTAAAAATTCTCCATCCAAATCCCCTATTTTCCACAATCCACACCTTGCAAACTAACACATATATTACAAAACTACTGCTGATACAAAGGGCATGCATGTTCAAAACTACAACACATAACATAACAACACAGAAGAACATTGAGGCAAGCCATTTTGCAAAATGAAAATCAATCAAAACAGCAATATAACAACGAAAACATAACTAACAGGGACAACTGAACAAACTACAACACTAACAATAAAAACCGATAAAAGAGCGAAAATACCTTCACCAAATAGGGACTTCCTGGAAGTGATGACCAGATTTTACATGACTCCTCACAGCTGCCTTAACCCTGAGGCACTTGCCATTTGCAACACCAACCAACACCGAACAAACTAAAACAAACGTAAAAACTCAAACATGGGGGTAAGCCAAACCCGACATTCAAACTGCAAAACGAAAACGACTAAGGCATACCTTTCTCGAGGTTTTTGACGTCGTAGGAGGAAAGCCTGAATGTTAGTTGCAGATCTGGCCCTGAAGCTCCCCCAACCTCGGTTTTCTTTCGTCCTCTATTTCAATCCTGCTCAATGAACACAACGCTCAGCTTCGATCGTTTTACCACGGCGAAGCCAATGCTCTACTAAATAGTGCTGAACGAAGACACGGCTTTGCTTCAATCGCTAAATCGTCACCTCTACTAGGGTATGCAAGGTTGTAGTTTTCGCGAAAAGGGAAAGTGGAGCGTTCTTCCTCGTTACAACCGTTACCCTACCCTCAACAGATCCCAACCATTTAACATTTTAATATTTAAATCCGACGAACGCGATTGATTCGTTGTTTTTTTGAGATGATTAGTTCTTCTATCAATCGGTAACCCTTGACACATCCTAACCATTAAATATTTTAATCTTGAAATCCGACGGATAAGATTCAATCATTGTCTTAAAAGTAATATTTTATTCTTTTATGTTTCAAAAGCTATATTTTTATCCTCTTTTGTTTTCTTTTAAAAATGTTAATGTTCTGTCAATATTATAAATTTTAAAATAATTAATTATTTTAATTACTATTATTTTAAACTAATCATTTTACCTATATTTAGTACTCCATCAAAATTTATGAAACTCAAATCTGGACTCTTATATATGTTTTTCCATAAAGTAATATTCAGTATGTAATTATGAACAAAATTGAAATATTGAACGTATCTTTCCTTCAAGAGCCGCAATAATCGTAATCGATAATTGTTGACACATACTTACTTTGATATTATATAATAGATGATAACGACCACGGATGTTCCTAAAACACAGTGTTGAAGGAAAATACACTTAATCACATAAATTTTATGAAAAACGCGGTATTACCTAAACAAAGTTTAAAGAATAATGAATATGAATGAAGATAGGGATTTATAATTAAGGTTTAAAGAATAATAAAGATATGAATTAACATTCGATTTTAAAATAACAAACATGTTGCTTATATGTTGTTTTCAAAATTACTATATGAAACGGATATATGTTATTTTGAAAAGCAATTTCCGAAATTATATTTTAAGAAACAAAAGGATATAATGGACAATAAAAAATTATAAAGAGAAGGGAGAACTTAGCAAACATGGATTATAAATAGCAATTACCCTCCTTTTATTCACCTGACGATCTCTATTAATAATATTTTTATTTCTAGGTTTTGAAACAAATAAATAAATAAACTTCGAACTTTTCTTTGACCATCTGCTGCATGTAACATGAAAGGAAAATATAACTTAAAAAAAAACATCAAAGGAAAATAGTTCAAACTAATTTAAATTTTGAAAAAAAAAGATAAATATTTTTTTCACTGTAAAAGATAACAAATCTTACCAACTTCAGATTCCGAAGTATCTAGTTAGAAATAGAAAACATGCTTCAATAAACAAATTAATTTAAATTTTAAATAGGAAAAGAAAATAACAAACATTAACAAATATACGTAATTAAACTCTTCTTATACTCATTGTTGAACTATAAGAAAGTATTTAAATTTGAACGAAATAATTTAAATTTTGAAAAGGATGATGGAAGATTGTTATCATCTCAACCCTCTATCTACTTTCTTTCATTCATTCTCTTTGTGGCTCCTTACTGAAGAAAAATAACGGCATTTCATTATGTGGAAGAAAATGGTAAGAGAGAAGAGAGTTTAGTTATGTAGGTGTTGTAAGAGATTTGATGTTGATGGTGATGAAACATCTCTTCTTTGGAAGTGGTTTCAATGATGAAAATCCAGCACAACACACAAACAAGAAAGAAAAGCATCATCAAATGCTCTGAGCTACATTCTGACGATATGCTCACATTTACGTCCACGAGTTTATTGAGTTGAACACGAAATAGTATCCAGCGCCACCAGGGTAGACACCTTAGCTTGGTTTTTAACTCGATAAACTCGGTAAGGTTGATGTGACCACCATCATCAGAATCTACCTCGCTGATCATTTACGAAGCTCTTCCTAGCTCGTGTGTTGCCCAAGGCTTTTTGTCATATGGCACCCAGTTCTGAGGAGCTTATTTTTGTCACCATTAACATCAAGTTTTTTAAACACATACTCTAGTTCTTCCTTGATGTGGGTGCAGGAATGTAACGTAAGAAAGGCCAACATTATCCCTCAAGAGATTCTCAACAGAAGACAAAATTGAATTTCAGCCGTGTGTATGCAATCATCTTCATTAGCTTCCAAATTTTATTTCATGCAGGGAATTCAACAATCAAGCAATTAATTAGCTTTCAAATTTTACTTCATGCAGGGAATTCAACAATCAAGCAATTAATGGTAAACCTCAGTTAGAACCCGTAGATATCTTTTCAAGAAAAATAGAAGGTCAACAAAGAAAACATTATATGTAGAAAACAACATATAAAGATATGAAAATGAATCAACCAAATGTATATGTCAAAATCTTAGAAATATTTATGATAACACCGGTTATGTAATGCTGTTGATGTCATTTGTCTATGAATATCTTATTTTATACAAGTCAGATTTAAAAAAATAATCTTCTCCCAGAAAAAATAATCTTTAGGTTACTAGTTTTTGTTATTTTGTTGAGGATACATCTTATTAGGGGTTTCATATATTATTTTCTTAATTTTTTAGGAATTTTACGATTTTATCTGATGAGATTTTAGTCTCTTAATGATGACAGCAGTAATGGTGGTGATGGGGAACTATGATGGTAGTTGTCATACCCTAATTTCGTCCGGGAACCTTTGCTCGATGACGTGCGACCATTCTTTGGTCCTCGTGAGGTGCTTGGCACCCATCATTAGGCAATTTGTGAAATTTCAGGACATGCCGGAAAACCAAAAAAAATATTGATGCACAATCCGTAAGTTTCCGTGACACACCGGAAATCAAAAGGAAGCGTCGTTGCATAATTAAGTGAGGTTCCGTAACATTCCGTAAGTCAAAAAGGGGATGATTATGTAATCCGCAAGGTTCCGTAACAAATACGGAAAGAAAACAAGTATCGTTATGAAATTCGTAAGTTTCCGTAACTTTACGAAAAAAGAATCACCAAAAAAACAGCAGAGGGGGTGAACTTAGTAAAAATGGGGGTGCAAATAGCACCCAGGCCCATTTGGGCCCTCCAGAAGGTTCCTCCAGAAGGCGGTTGCTTCTGGAGGAAGCAACCCTGCTCGCCTGGGCGAGCTGAGCTCGCCTGGGCGAGCTGGGCGGCAAGCATCTCCCCTATTTTGCTATAAATAGGGGAGAAAATGAAGAAGAAAGGGATCTCAGCCCTTTAGGCACTTCTCTCTCTTTCAAATTTGCTTGGAAAAATTGTTTCCGTGAAGAAAATCTAAGCCGAGGCGCTTCCGAAACGTTTCCGTAACGTTTTCCGTGAGGAATCTCGCAAAGGTTTCAACCGTTCTTCGACGTTCTTCATTCGTTCTTCATCGTTCTTCGATCTTCAACGGGTAAGTACCTCGAACCAAGCTTTTCGATTCATTCTATGCACCCATAGTGGTCCACATTGTGTTTCGTGCATTTTTATTCTCGTTTTTGTTTACTTTTTATACCCCCTGTTGACGTGCTTAAGCCATTTTACTTAAGTCGTTTCTCGCTTAACTTAAAAATAAAATAAATTTCCACCGAACGTTTGAATTGTATTATCCATTAACTTCGGTTAAAATCAATTCCGACCGTTCGGTCGTGCCGTAACCACGTTGGAAATCAAAAAGAGGTAAAGAAATAATATAATAATCAAAAAATATCTTTTTAGTAAAATAAAGCGGAAAATCAATCGGACGTTTTCTCTTTGGGATTCCTCATTCTTAATCGAATTGATTAATAACTAAAGTGAAACTAAGGCTAAAATCAACTCGCCTAGTCAAGCTCGTCCACAAAAATAGGCTTTTGAAGTTTGTCATTTCAATTTCTCACTAAGTAAAATGGATCATTTTTAAAGGTCCAACGCCTTAAAATGGTCACCACTTAAGTAAAAAAGGATCATTTGATAAGCAAGAACTACGTAGGTCTGAGTTCCTCATTAAGGATACGTAGGAGCAAAAGCCCCGCTTTTGTCGACCACCCCAAGAGATCGTTAATGGTCCAATGCCTTAACGTTTCTCTCCTTTCAAAAACAAGAGATCGTTAATGGTCCAACGCCTTAAACGTTTCTCCCCTTTCAAAATCAAAAGACCGTTTAATGGTTCAACACCTTAAATGACCTTTTGTTCAATAAAAACATATTTTGCAAAAAAAGACAAAAACAACTTAACCAAACACTTTGTTCCGAAAGAACTACGTAGGTCTGATTTCCTCATCGCAAATTGAGGAATACGTAGGAGCAAAGGAAAACACCCTTGTCGACCACAAAAAGGAAAAATATAAAAAGGGTATAAAGGATATAAGAACATAAAAAGGGAACATAAAAATCAAAGTCATGTTTGCACATTCGATTAAAGGCTGCCGTCCCTTGGGACGGGCGTGTGGGGTGCTAATACCTTCCCCATGCGTAAATACAACTCCCGAACCTTTCACTTAAAAAGTTCGTAGATCACGTCTTTTCCGGTTTTTCCGACGTTTTCCTCAAATAAACGTTGGTGGCGACTCCGCGCGTATTCCTTTCGTGGAACACGCTTCCCGCGAGTCTCGCGTCGCCCTTCCGCCGAAGGGTAGGTTGCGACAGTTGGCGACTCCACTGGGGACTTTTTTTAGAGAGTTAGGCCATTTAATCTTGTGCGATGTTTTATCATGACTTTCTCCTTAGTTGGTTTCCCTTTATTTGTCTTATGTTCTTATGTATATAAGCTATTTTGTTGCTTTTAGTATGTTTTAGAATGTATGCATGAGGTAAATATTTATTCATTTGATGCACACAAACACCAACACTATTTGCACACACTGTGAGTGAAAAAGGGCCCTATACCCGGGTTCATGGGAACATAAGGAGTGGAGGTGAATCTGTGATCATGCTAGGTCTCCGACTTGCTTGATTACAGTGAACCCTCATCTAGAGCTTTTCTCTTTGAAAACCTATTGTTGCTAGTAGTCCCTACTGCTACAATATGTTCTTCAAAGGGGATGATACCTCTAGAAACCATCAAGAGAGATATAACTACCTTGGGGATTATTGCTAAAAGCCTAGTTAGTTCTCTCCCTTATAGGTCACTTAAATAGGGGCACGAAGCAAACACGCTGCGTGCCATTTTTCACACTGCCATGCATGAGTATCATATACCCTTTTGCTTATGTTCAGTAAATATTGTCATACTGTGTACATTCCCGCATTGTGTCTTTTGCATAGGCATTGCATATGGGTTCGGTCTTGATCCCTACTGTAAACAAACCAACGGAGGGTCCGTGTCGCCTTCTTAAAAACGTACGTTGGGGCATTTTGCTACCCCTAGACGTCGTATCTAAGAAGGGGACAAATTCCCCGGACCCCCGCATTCCTAGATTGCATCTGTGTCATATGCATTCCATCATGCATTCATCCATTCCACCCATGAGATATCGGAGTTTTGATTTGCACCAGCTTTTATCTCACTTTAGTAAGCATGGGAACAAATCAAACCGGCAAGAGGTTCTACCAAGTCAAGATCAAAAGCCCAGATACCACCAGCATCAAGGAATTAGGGCGGTTGATGGAACCCCTCCAAATGCAAGCCTTCCGCAAGACTTACGGAAAAATCTTAGAATTGACCATAGCAGAGGTGTCCATAGAAGCCATTGCATCACTTACCCAATACTACGACCAGCCCTTGAGATGCTTCACATTCGGGGACTTCCAATTAGTACCAACCATTGAAGAATTTGAGGAAATTCTAGGATGTCCTCTCGGGGGAAGGAAACCATATCTTTCCTCCGGGTGTCTCCCCTCTTTGAGCAGAATTGCAACTGTGGTCAAGGATTCAGCCAGAGGTTTGGACCGCATAAAACAGACTCGGAACGGCATAGCGGGCCTACCACAGAAGTACCTAGAAGACAAGGCGAGGGGTATGGCCAATCAAGGAGACTGGGTCCCGTTTATGGATGTGTTAGCTTTAATAATTTTTGGGGTCGTCCTCTTTCCAAACGTGGATGGTTTGATAGACCTAGCAGCAATCGACGCTTTCCTTGCCTACCACCATAGTAAGGAAAGTCCGGTGGTAGCTGTCTTGGCAGATCTATTTGACACATTTGACCGAAGGTGCGAAAAGAGTAGCGCACGGATCATCTGTTGCTTACCCGCCCTCTGTGTTTGGTTGGTTTCACACTTGTTCCAACAAGACACAAGACATCCATGTCCGCTCCTGAGCCATCGCTCGTGTACTGAAAAGAGGAGAATGGATTGGGACCAGCTCTTGGCCAGGATAGGAGGCAGAACAATCAGTTGGTTCCCCCGATGGAAGGAAGGAAAAGAAGGAGTCCTTTTCTCATGTGGAAGATACCCAAACATTCCGCTGGTAGGAACGAGGGGTTGTATTAATTACAATCCCGCGCTCGCTATAAGACAACTAGGGTACCCCATGAGGGGAGCACCGACGGAAGAAAGCATGTCTCCTTTCCTTGTGAGGGATTTCGGCGCACAAAATTCCAAGACTATACAAAGAATCCATAAGGCATGGGAAACCCCGTTAAGGAAAGATCAAGAGCTTAGAGGCATTCGTAATGGCATCATTGGTGGGTATCACGAATGGCTGAAAGTTCGCATACGAGGTTTAGATTGGCTCGCCAAGTTAAAAGTCGTCAGTGAAGAGAATTTTGAAGCACCAGAAGAGGACGAGGAAGTCCAAGCTCTCAAAAGCGAGTTAGGAAAGGCAAAACTCGCCAAGGAGAAGTTCAAGTTGGCTGCTACACACGTTCGGAAGGAGTGTGCCGGGTTACGGGAAGAGAATGCAATTACCGCAAGAGCCCTTGAACGAGAGACCAAGAGGGCTCGCAAGGAAGAGTATGGCCGGAACAAATTTCGCGGAGCTCTATGGGGTAGTAATAGTGAACTTAAGTTGCGAAGGGAAGAAAGGGACCAGTCGCGAGCACATAGCATGGTTCTGAAAGAGGAGTTGATTGCTTGTTCAAGGTCCAAAAGAAGCTTGTCTCAGCGTCTATGCGAGACAGAAACCAACATGTTAGCTATCATCGCCAAGTACCAAGAAGAGTTGGGTCTAGCCACGGCCCACGAGCATAGAATCGCGGATGAGTATGCCCAAGTATATGCGGAAAAAGAGGCTAGAGGAAGGGTGATCGACTCTTTACACCAAGAGGCAACCATGTGGATGGATCGGTTTGCCCTTACCTTGAACGGGAGTCAAGAACTTCCCCGATTGTTAGCCAAGGCCAAGGCGATGGCAGACACCTACTCCGCCCCCGAAGAGATTCATGGGCTTCTCGGCTATTGTCAGCATATGATAGACTTAATGGCCCACATAATTAGAAATCGTTAGGAAACTTGTATGGTCTCTCAGACCTTGACTAGATATGACTTCCTTTTTGAAATAAAATGAGTTGGTCCCATGTTTCTACTCCAAAAAGCTTGTGCAAATCAAATCACTCCCACATCTCATCTCTAGCATGCATTTTCTTTCTTTACCCGCTCCTCACGTTTGGTTTTTTAGGGAAAACACCATAACTAAACGCGCCGCAAGGGATCCCTATCGCACCAGATCCAAATCTAGAACGATGGGTGATCAAGAGGAGACGCAGGAACAGATGAAAGCCGACATGTCGGCTCTGAAAGAACAAATGGCCTCCATGATGGAGGCCATGTTAGGTATGAAGCAGCTCATAGAGAAGAACGCGGCCACCGCCGCCGCTGTCAGTTCGGCTGCCGAAGCAGACCCGACTCCCTTGGCAACTACGCACCATCCTCCCTCAAACATAGTAGGACGGGGAAGGGACGCACTGGGGCACGATGGCAGCCCTCACCTGGGATACAACCGAGCGGCTTACCCTTATGGATTGCCGCCCAACTATTCACCACCCATCTTGCAAGAAGATGCGGGCCACATTGCTTCTCCCGTCCATGAAAAAGAGCCTCATCAGCAGCCCGACGAAGTCCATAAAGACCCTCAAGATTAGGCTCGGAGGGATGTCGAGTTTTATCCCCCGATCCCCGAAGGGCCGGCACCAGGCACGTTGCCCCAACCCAACATCGCAGCGTCGCCAATAGTTTTGTCTATGGAAGGGCCGCCCCCGGCAACTGAAGAAAGGAGGAAGCTCGATCTCCTTGAGGAAAGATTGAGGGCTGTGGAAGGATTTGGGGACTATCCGTTTGCCGACATGACGGATCTTTGCTTAGTACCCGATGTTGTTATTCCCCCGAAGTTCAAAGTGCCGGACTTCGACAAGTATAAAGGGACGACTTGTCCCAAAAACCATCTCAAAATGTACTGCCGTAAGATGGGCGCTCATTCTAAAGATGAAAAGTTGTTGATACACTTCTTTCAGGATAGCTTGGCTGGAGCTGCGGTAGTGTGGTACACTAATTTGGAAGCTTCCCGTATCCGTACATGGAAGGATCTGATTACCGCCTTCCTAAGGCAGTATCAGTACAATTCTGATATGACTCCTGACCGTACTCAACTGCAGAATATGTTCAAGAAAGAGGGTGAAACCTTTAAAGAATATGCGCAGCGATGGAGGGATTTGGCGGCACAAGTAGCTCCTCCCATGGTTGAGAGAGAGATGATCACCATGATGGTAGACACTCTGCCAGTGTTCTACTATGAGAAGCTAGTGGGTTACATGCCGTCCAGCTTTGCGGATCTGGTGTTTGCCGGGGAAAGAATCGAGGTTGGATTGAAGAGAGGAAAGTTTGATTACGTTTCCTCCACGAACGTGAACGCCAAAAGAATCGGGGCAACAGGGGCAAAAAGGAAGGAAGGAGATGCCCATGCCGTCTCTTCAACACCCGCATGGGTTAAACCCCAGCAAACACCTCATGGTACCCATCAGTATGCGCAACATCACCCAAGCTTCTCGGCTCATGCTGGGAACGCCTCTAGTTCAACACCCGTGCAGCCTAAGGCACCCACCCAGAGGGAAGCTCCCCAAGTTCCAACTCCGAACGCGACTCGACCGGCCGGTAATTCCAACACGACAAGGAACTTCCCTCCGAGACCGTTGCCGGAATTCACCCCGCTCCCAATGACGTACGAAGATCTTCTACCATCCCTCATCGCCAATCATTTGGCCGTGGTAACTCCCGGAAGGGTCTTCGAACCCCCTTTCCCGAAGTGGTATGACCCTAATGCAACTTGCAAGTACCATGGGGGTGCCCCGGGGCATTCCATCGAAAAATGCTTGGCCCTTAAATACAAGGTCCAACATCTAATGGATGCCGGATGGCTGACTTTCCAAGAGGATCGGCCCAATGTGAGGACCAACCCGCTCGCCAATCATGGAGGGGGAGCAGTTAATGCAGTTGGATCCGATGGGCCCCACAGGTCTAAACCGTTGAGAGATGTGGCAACCCCTAGGAGGTTTATCTTTGAGGCCCTACAAAAAGGAGGTGTAATTCCCCATAGTGGGTGTAAGGAGGATTCCTGTCTGCTACATCCCGGCGAGATGCATGACATGGAGACGTGTTTGGAAGTAGAGGAATTGTTACAACGGATGATAGACCAGGGTCGACTAGAAGTCGGCATTGAAGGAAAAGAAGAGCAGCATATATGCATGCAATCTACGGAGGGGAGTGGTGTTGCGAAGCCCAAACCCTTGGTGATCTACTTCACTAAAAGTGCAGCCTCGCAAAAGCCCGGGCATCCCTTAATGGTCAAACCTGTTCCTTTCCCGTACCAGAATAGTCACGCGGTCCCGTGGAGATATACACCTCCGGAGAAGAAGGAAGAAGAAGTCACAGACGTCAGCTCGCTGTCGGCTAAAGTAACAAATATCACGGGACTGAGTGGTGTGACCCGTAGTGGTCGTGTGTTCGCACCTCCGGACCTACCGGTCCAACCCGCCGACGTCAAGGGAAAAGGAAAGGTGGTGGAGGAACAAGATGGCGAAGCACCCCACGCTTCGAATAAAGATATGCCAGCAAAGGGGCCCCCAGAGAAAAGGGAGGGTAGAAAGGAGGTGTCGCTAGAGGAAGCCAGCGAGTTCCTTCGGATAATTCAGCAGAGCGAATTCAAGGTTATCGAACAGCTCAACAAAACCCCGGCTAGGGTCTCGCTGCTAGAGTTACTTATGAGCTCCGAGCCTCATCGGGCTCTGCTAGTAAAAGTGCTGAACGAGGCTCACGTGGCCCAAGATATTTCGGTAGAAGGTTTCGGAGGGCTGGTCAACAATATCACTGCCAACAACTATCTTGCCTTCGCCGAAGAAGAAATCCCCGCCGAGGGGAGAGGGCATAATAAGGCTTTACACGTATCAGTCAAGTGTATGGACCATATCGTGGCCAAGGTGCTCATCGATAATGGTTCCAGTTTAAACGTGATGCCTAAGAGCACTTTGGACAAGTTACCATTCAATGCTTCCCATTTAAAACCAAGTTCAATGGTGGTTCGGGCCTTCGACGGCACTCGTCGAGAGGTTAGGGGAGAGATTGATCTCCCTGTACAGATAGGCCCTCACACCTGTCAAGTCACTTTCCAGATAATGGACATTAACCCACCCTACAGTTGCCTATTGGGGCGCCCGTGGATCCACTCAGTGGGTGTTGTGCCTTCTACACTCCACCAAAAGCTGAAATTCGTAGTGGAGGGGCACTTGGTCATCGTGTCAGGCGAGGAAGATATCTTGGTGAGCTGCCCATCCTCCATGCCTTATGTGGAAGCCGCAGAAGAATCGTTAGAAACCGCTTTCCAGTCTTTTGAGGTGGTCAGCATTTCCTCCGTGGACTCACTCTTTGGGCAACCTTGTCTATCCGAGGCGGCGGTAATGATGGCCCGAGTTATGTTGGGGAACGGTTATGAACCCGGGATGGGTTTAGGCAAAGACAATGGCGGCATGACTAGTCTGATAAAAACCCAAGGGAATCGTGGGAAGTATGGTTTAGGATATAAGCCCACTCAGGCGGACATGAAAAGAAGCATCGCGGGAAGGAAGAACGGTGGTCAGAGCTCGCGTTGGAAACAAGAAAGTGAAGGAAACCCGCCCTGCCACATAAGTAGAAGCTTTATAAGTGCGGGTCTGGGAGACGAAGGTCAAGTGGTCGCGATATGTGAAGATGATGTTCCAAGAACTCTGGATTTGGTCCGACCATGCCCTCCTGATTTCCAGCTGGGAAATTGGCGAGTGGAGGAACGCCCCGGCATTTACGCAACGAGCATAATGTAAACCTTTACGGTTTTAAAAGCTCTATAGTTGGGCCTAGGCTTTAGAGTTTTCATTTTGTTAAGGCTTTGTGTCTTTTGTCTTTGAATTTATAATACAAGGATCTTTCTTCATCTGTTCCTGGTCTCTACCCATTCTCATTCATTTGCATGTTTACTTCTTTTTCTGAAACGGCAGATTCGATGACGAGTCCCCCGAAGGTACTAATACCTGGGACCCGTCTATCAACTTCGAGCAAGAAATGAACCAAACGGAAGATGAAGGAGATGAGGAGGTGGGACTTCCTTCGGAACTAGAAAGAATGGTTGCCCATGAGGACCAAGAAATGGGGCCTCATCAAGAAGAAACAGAGCTAGTAGACTTAGGAATTGGCAGTGGAAAGAGGGAAGTAAAGATAGGTACAGGCATTACCGCACCTATCCGTGAAGAATTAATAACCCTGCTAAAAGACTACCAAGACATCTTTGCTTGGTCATACCAAGATATGCCCGGTTTGAGTTCTGACATTGTGCAGCACCGATTGCCTCTAAATCCCGGGTGTTCCCCAGTAAAACAGAAATTGAGGAGGATGAAACCCGAAACGTCCTTGAAGATAAAAGAAGAAGTGAAGAAGCAGTTTGACGCTGGATTTCTGGCCGTCGCTCGGTATCCAGAATGGGTTGCCAACATCGTACCAGTTCCTAAAAAGGGTGGGAAAGTACGAATGTGTGTAGATTACCGGGACTTGAATCGGGCCAGTCCCAAGGACAATTTTCCGTTACCACACATCGATATCCTCGTAGATAACACAGCCAATTTTGCTTTATTTTCCTTCATGGATGGTTTCTCTGGTTACAATCAGATAAAGATGGCGCCCGAGGATATGGAAAAGACTACTTTCGTCACCCTGTGGGGAACGTTCTGTTACAAGGTGATGTCCTTTGGACTCAAGAACGCCGGGGCAACTTATCAACGGGCCATGGTAGCTTTGTTCCATGATATGATGCATCAAGAGATCGAGGTCTACGTGGACGACATAATTGCTAAATCTAACTCTGAGGAAGAACACCTTGTCAACCTGCGGAAGTTGTTCGAAAGGCTTAAGAAATATCAATTAAGGTTGAACCCCGCTAAGTGTACCTTTGGGGTCAAATCAGGGAAATTGCTCGGTTTCGTTGTAAGCCAGAAAGGGATAGAGGTAGACCCCGAAAAAGTGAAGGCTATCCTTGAGATGCCAGAACCCCGTACAGAGAGGCAAATCCGAGGTTTCCTGGGGCGCTTGAATTATATTGCCAGATTCATATCGCAGCTCACCGCCATTTGTGAGCCGTTGTTTAAACTCTTGCGCAAAAACCAAACTGATCGGTGGAATGAGGATTGCCAAGAGGCTTTTGGAAGGATCAAAAAGTGCCTAATGAATCCTCCCGTGCTTATGCCACCAGTACCTGGAAGGCCTCTCATTTTGTACATGACAATCTTGGACGAGTCAATGGGGTGTATGCTGGGGCAACATGACGAATCCGGGAAGAAAGAGCGCGCTGTTTACTACCTAAGTAAGAAGTTCACGACCTGTGAGATGAATTACTCCTTGCTCGAAAGAACGTGTTGTGCTTTAGTATGGGCGTCCCATCGCCTAAGGCAGTACATGCTGAGTCATACTACCTGGTTGATATCCAAAATGGACCCGGTTAAGTACATCTTTGAAAAGCCAGCTCTCACAGGACGAATCGCCCGGTGGCAAGTCTTGCTATCTGAGTTTGATATAGTCTACGTCACCCAAAAGGCGATAAAAGGAAGCGCTTTGGCAGATTATTTGGCTCAACAGCCTCTTAACGACTACCAGCCCATGCATCCGGAATTCCCGGATGAGGACATCATGGCCTTGTTCGAGGAAAAGTTGGACGAAGATCGGGACAAATGGACTGTATGGTTTGATGGAGCGTCAAACATTCTAGGTCATGGCGTTGGGGCAGTGTTGATCTCTCCGGACAATCAATGTGTACCTTTCACAGCCAGGCTAGGATTCGACTGCACCAACAACATGGCCGAATATGAAGCATGTGCCCTAGCCGTCCAGGCAGCAATTGACTCCAATGTCAAACTACTCAAGGTGTACGGCGACTCAGCGTTGGTAATCCATCAGCTGAGAGGAGAATGGGAAACTAGAGATCCCAAGCTGATACCCTACAAAGCCTATATCAAAGAGTTGGCTGAGACTTTCGATGAGATCTCCTTCCACCATGTTCCCCGCGAGGAAAATCAAATGGCGGATGCACTTGCTACATTGGCATCTATGTTCCAGCTGACACCGCACGGGGACCTACCCTACATTGAATTTCAGTGTCGTGGCAAACCCGCACATTGTTGCCAAGTGGAAGAGGAATGGGATGGAAAGCCCTGGTATTACGACATCAAGCGATATGTCGAAAGCAAAGAATACCCGCCAGAGATTGCCGACAACGATAAAAGGACATTGAGGAGGTTGTCAGCCAGTTTCTTCATGAGCGGAGGCACACTGTATAAGAGAAATCACGACATGACACTCCTGCGATGTGTGGATGCCAAGGAGGCAAATCACATGATCGAGGAAGTCCATGAGGGCTCGTTTGGAACACACGCCAACGGGCATGCTATGGCCAGGAAGATCTTAAGAGCAGGTTATTACTGGCTTACCATGGAAAATGATTGTTGTGTCCATGTGAGGAAGTGCCACAAATGTCAAGCTTTCGCAGATAATGTCAATGCCCCACCACATCCTCTGAATGTCATGTCCGCCCCTTGGCCTTTCTCCATGTGGGGAATAGATGTCATCGGGGCCATTGAGCCCAAGGCCTCGAATGGTCATCGCTTCATCCTCGTAGCGATAGATTATTTCACCAAGTGGGTCGAGGCGGCTTCATATACCAATGTCACGAGGAATGTGGTGGTCAGGTTCATTAAGAAAGAGATCATCTGCCGATATGGTTTGCCAAGGAAGATTATCACGGACAATGGCACCAACCTGAATAATAAGATGATGGCAGAAATGTGCGAGGAGTTTAAAATCCAGCATCACAATTCCACGCCTTACCGGCCAAAGATGAATGGAGCCGTGGAAGCGGCCAATAAGAATATCAAAAAGATTATCCAAAAGATGACCGTGTCATACAAGGATTGGCACGAGATGCTCCCATTTGCGTTACACGGTTACCGGACTTCAGTACGAACGTCAACTGGGGCAACGCCATTCTCATTGGTATATGGGATGGAGGCGGTGTTACCGTTTGAGGTAGAAGTCCCGTCATTAAGGATCTTGGCAGAATCCGGGTTAAAGGAATCAGAGTGGGCTCAAACACGCTACGATCAGCTCAACCTCATTGAGGGTAAGCGCTTAACGGCCATGAGTCATGGGCGCTTATACCAGCAAAGAATGAAGAGTGCATTCGACAAGAAAGTACGCTTACGCAAGTTCCATGAGGGAGACCTTGTGCTAAAGAAAATGTCCCATGCTGTCAAGGACCATCGAGGGAAATGGGCCCCGAACTACGAAGGGCCTTTTGTCGTGAAGAGGGCTTTTTCCGGAGGAGCTTTGGTGCTTACCAACATGGATGGCGAAGAGCTACCTTCACCCGTGAACTCTGATGTCGTCAAACAATATTATGCTTAGAAGCTGGGGCAATTAAGGATGTCGCTGCATGTTCTTTATCTTTATGCGTTTTCTGGATTTCCCCCAGGGATTTCCTGTCTGTTGTATCTCTCGTTACAATCTTTCAAAGAAATGAACGTGGATTCGAGGCTTTTAGTCCTCACGTTAGTTTCACACCTTGCGTTAATCTGCGATCACCTGAGCCCTTCCGCTCAGTTCATGGGATCCCCCAAGCGCTTAATTAGAACCAACTTTCCCTAAATTTTCTGCGTTTGAAAACATTCATGCATACGCATACGCATACGCATGTATATTGTTGTGATAAAACAGGGGCAGGATCACCTTGGGCTACCTTCTGGAGTGAAGACAAAACATGAATGGCAGAAACCAGTCAAGGTAGGGTAATGATGCGGCCAAGATTGGCCATACCTGGTTGTTTATTACTTGCAGGTATTTAAGGATGAACGCAAGCGGGGATGGGGTCACGACCGACCGATCGTTGCTCTTCTCTGTGCGAAACAAGCAGGGAATGTCGCTGCAAGGCAGCCCCGTATCCTTTCTATTTTGTAGCTTTCTTTTACTATTTGTTTGTTTTAAAAAGGAAAAGAGTAATAATAAGATAAGTAATCAACGCCTGATTCTAACCTAAGTAAGTTCAAGTTAGGCAAAATGCTAATCCATGAGAAGGGAGGGGACATGGTCAATGTTCCCCCCCCCCCAAAAAAAAAAAAAAAAAAAAAAAAAAAAAAAAAAAAAAAAAAAAAGTGCAGGTTAGCTCGCCTGGGCGAGCTGGGCTCGCCTGGGTGAGCCACCTCTGCACCAAAATATAAAAATGACGAAGGGGGGGACGTTTTTTTCATTCAAAAACTTCCCCCCCTCATTCAAAAAAGAAAGCTCACAGGACTCACGGATTTTGCAGCCCTTAGGTCACCATTTTTTGCGTTTTTGATTCCGTTTTGCTCTATTATTCGTCTCCAACAAGTAAGTACCTCATTCTTGGGCTTTCTAGCTTTCCATTGATGTATTTTGGTGCTCTAAATTGCATGTGTTTGCTAAGAAACGTGAGGGATTTATCCTTAAATTGTTGCTTGTTTTTGTTGAATTGAGGGGTTGTAAGGGATGGCCTTGGCCTAGGGTGTATTCTGAAGTGATGGCGCATGCCACATTGTCCCCATTCTCCTGATATTCGTGCCTAAACATGCGCCCACCAAGTGCTCGGTGAAATGCCTCAACGAGATATGAGCATGGTTTTGTGAGTTTTGAGTTGTGGGACTGTTTTATATGTATAGGGACATCATGAAGGATTTAAAATGAGTGCCCGAATGCAATTCTAGGCCTAGGAACCCAAGCTTTTAATTTCAATACAAGGAAGCATGACTTACGCCTAGGAACCCAAGCTTTTAATTTCAATACAAGAAAGCATGACTTACGCCTAGGAATCTAAGTTTTGGTTTTGAATGAAAAAAGGCATGAATATTAGGACATGTGTGAGAGGTTGTTATTAGAATTTAAACTTTGCTGCCCCATGAGGAATACCTTGCACCTAGGTAGCATGGAAAATACCTTTCAACGGTATGTATATATGTGAATATATATAGCATGGAAATGCCTTGCAAAATGTTGAATAAAATGCCTTGCAGAAAGTTGAATAAAATGCCTTGCAAAATATGAATATATATAGCATGAAAATGCCTTGCATAATATGAATATATATAGCATGAAGTGCCTTATAAAGTGTTGGATGGGTAGCGTAAAAGTGTTTTTCAAAATATGTGTGTATTTGTGAATAGGTAACAAAAGAAGCCTTCCAAAAAATGTGTGTATATATAGGATGTAGCATGAAAAGGTTTGTCAAAAAAATATGTACATGGATAGGTGTCGTAAAATGCTTCATACAAAATTTTTATGTATGCAAATACGTATGTGTCATAAAATAGCACGACCCCAATATGATTATTTTATAAAGTGCATGTTGACACTCGTGCCATGAGAAGTGTTGTTTGGCCCTTGTTTGTAATGATTGTTATATTTCTTGTAAACTAACTTTCCAAATGTTTGCCTTCGCAGGAATGGCCCCGAGGAAGCTTGCCTCAAAGAGGTCCAGGAAGGACAAGGCGGCCGAAGGAACTAGTTCCGCCCCGGAGTATGACAGTCACCGCTTTAGGAGCGTTGTACACCAGCAGCGCTTCGAAGCCATCAAGGGATGGTCGTTTCTCCGGGAGCGACGCGTCCAGCTCAGGGACGACGAGTATACTGATTTTCAGGAGGAAATAGGGCGCCGGCGGTGGGCCCCACTGGTTACTCCTATGGCCAAGTTTGATCCAGAAATAGTCCTTGAATTTTATGCCAATGCTTGGCCAACAGAGGAGGGCGTGCGTGACATGAGATCCTGGGTTAGGGGCCAGTGGATCCCGTTCGATGCCGATGCTATCAGCCAGCTCCTGGGATATCCGATGGTATTGGAAGAGGGCCAGGAATGCGAGTATGGCCAAAGGAGGAACCGGTCTGATGGGTTCGATGAGGAGGCCATCGCTCAGCTGCTATGTATACCGGGGCAGGATTTTGCCCGGACTGCTGCAGGGAGGCGGGTGCGGATCATGCGCACCAACATGACCACCCTGACTCAGATATGGATGACTCTGCTGCTCAGCAACATCCTGCCCACCGATCATAATTCCGACCTCCCCATGCCGAAGTGCCAGCTGGTGTACGCCATCCTGACACGGATGAGCATCCACGTGGCTCAGTTGATCGCTGATGCCATCTATATTTTTGCAGGTATGGCGCCCACTAGGCACCCTTTGGACCCAGATAAGTCCAACAGGGCCCTGGGATTCCCCGCACTGATCACAGGACTCTGCCGGTCGTTCGGAGTCCCCGTTGCACCTACCAAGGTGATTCGGCCGCCCATCACCCGGGCTTTTATTGAGAAGTACTGTACCCAGAGACAGGCTCAGGGTGATGCTCCACAGGCCGCAGGCGCGCCACCACCACCTCATCAGGCTGGCCAGGCTGGGGCATTTGACATAGAGCAGTATTTACGGCATTTGGTTCGCCAGCAGGCGGCCAACCACCGAGCACATGTACGGACCCATGATTGTCTGTACCAGATGAGCCTTAGCATGCAGAGCCAGGGCTTCGCTCCTTTTTCATGCCCTACTCCAGACCAGTTCAGGGCAGAGGTAGCATGGCCCGGAGATTGGCCCGAGGCCCAAGCAGGAGAGGCACCCCCAGAAGCTCCCGGCGATGGAGAAGAAGCCCACGAGGATGAGGAGATGGCTGATTTGCTTGACTTCTTGGGAGGGAGTGGAGACACGTGACTGGGAGATCCCCAGATTCATGTTTTCTTTCATATTTCTTTTGTCATTTTTTATTCTATGTTATTGTTTTGACTTGAGAGACTAACGTTTGTTTTTGTTGTTTCGATTGTCATTTTGTACAGTGCATACATTTTTGTTTAGATTGTTGCGTTAGTATTTATATATCACTACTATCAATGATGTTTGAAATTCTGGAACCGTGTAGAGTTCTTCGTTTAGGAACATCGTCCAAAAGTACATATGTAAAATAAACAAAAAATCATGATGAAAATAAAAATAGAAAAGGAAAGAAAATGAAATAGAAAAGAAAAGAAAGTGGAAAGAAAAAGAGAGCAAATAAGAAAAAAGGCAAGTAAGGAAAAAGGTGGAAAAAAGGAAAAAATAAGTTGTTAAGCTGAAAAACCGACATGCTTTTGAAAGGAGACGATTTCCAACTTTTCGTTGAAAAAAATTCATTGATCATAACCAATTTTTGGAAAATGTGTCTACACCTGAAGGGTGAATGCTGTGAAATTTCCCGGACGCCCGAAATGGACTCGGATGAATGCACAAGTTGATAAAAGAACATATTTTGGAAACATTGGGTTGACTAAAATAGAGGGAATGAATCCTGAGCCCTAGCATCACATGACCATAAAAGGTTGACATTTGAGTGTCCGCGTAGATGCATGCATGACCAGTTTTGCATAAAGTTTCCAAATCATCATTTTTGCATTTGTGTCATGGAAATAATGTGGGGCATCCCTTTTATCCTTGAGCCAAACCAAACCCCGACATGTATCATGTCTAGCCATTCTACAAACCTTGAGCCAAAATCCTGACTCGCCGTAATCCTTACCCTCGGAAGCAAAAAGGAAAAGAAGGAAAATTTCCAATTGAAGAGAAAGCTAAAAAGAAAAGAAGGAAAATTTCCAATTGAAGAGAAAGCTAAAAAGAAAAGAAGGAAAATTTCCAATCAAAGAGAAAGCAAAAAGAAAAGAAGGAAAATTCCCCAATCAAAGAGTGGGAGAAAGCAAAAAGAAAAGAAAGAAAATTCCCAACCAAAGAATGGGAGAAAGTAAAAAAGGAAGGAAAGAAAGTTCTTGATCAGAGAAACTAGAAGAAATATGCAGAGAAGTCTTTTGACCGGACAATATCTGAACAATACAGAATTGTCACCAAATGAAACAAAAAAGGAAGGAAGGGAAACCACGACCTAAAATGGTCTTCTCCCTTTAATTACCAACCAAAATCCCGTGCGCTAGCGACCCTTTTTTTCCTCGCCCCGCACTAAACAAAAAAACAGAAAAAGAAAAAGCCAGAAAAATCAAAAGCCAAAGACACATAAAAACCGAAAAACTCCCCAAAAGAACCCATTCCCAAGGGAAGTCCTATTTGATCCATGATCACGCATGTAATTTTTGATTTGATAGGAAATAATTTGCAAAGTCAAGTCATGACATATCTATGGTTCGGAATTAGGATGAAACACTTACCTGTGCAAGATTGATACACTTTGAGTGGATTTCTTCTATTTTTGTCGAACCCAGTGTTTCCTCTAAATGGTCATTTAGAAACAAAATGCTAACATCCAAAATCTCATTTATGGTTATGGGAGATTTCATCAGCAGACTCTCCTTCCCCGGTAGACGCATTGTTTTTCACTCAAAAAATCATATGCTGCTCTAAATCAGTTGGAATATTTGTCTCTTTGCTAAAGCATGTTTGCATTTTAGTGGAGAAAACACCGAGACTTTTTCAAGTCTCACAAGTTATCCAGAACTACGTAGGTCTGAGTTCCTCATTGGAGGATACGTAGGAGCAAGAGCTTTGCTTTTGTCGGCCGCCCCATAATCTTTGTCATACTGACCCTGAGGTCATGTGACATGCACCCTTTTGTCATCCAGAGACGGCGGGCCCGATGACAAGCAGAGACCAAGTTTGGTCATTCTGCACCCATGATACGCGGAGATACCTTACGGTTATCTGCACCCCTTTGCTAGGCAGACACAGTTGTGTCCGATGGCACGCAGAGACCAAGTCTGGTCATTCTGCACCCATGATACGCGGAGATACCTTACGGTTATCTGCACCCCTTTGCTAGGCAGACACAGTTGTGTCCGATGGCACGCAGAGACCAAGTTTGGTCATTCTGCACCCATGATACGCGGAGATACCTTACGGTTATCTGCACCCCTTTGCTAGGCAGACACAGTTGTGTCCGATGGCACGCAGAGACCAAGTTTGGTCATTCTGCACCCATGATACGCGGAGATACCTTACGGTTATCTGCACCCACCAAGTTTGGTCATTCTGCACCCATGATACGCGGAGATACCTTACGGTTATCTGCACCCCTTTGCTAGGCAGACACAGTTGTGTCCGATGGCACGCAGAGACCAAGTTTGGTCATTCTGCACCCAAGATACGCGGAGATACCTTACGGTTATCTGCACCCCTTTGCTAGGCAGACACAGTTGTGTCCGATGGCAAGCAGAGACCAAGTTTGGTCATTCTGCACCCAAGATACGCGGAGATACCTTACGGTTATCTGCACCCCTTTGCTAGGCAGACACAGTTGTGTCCGATGGCAAGCAAAGACCAAGTTTGGTCATTCTGCACCCAAGATACGCGGAGATACCTTACGGTTATCCGCACCCTTTTGTCATCCAGAGGCGGCGGGCCCGATGACAAGCAGAGACCAAGTTTGGTCATTCTGCACCCAAGATACGCGGAGATACCTTATGGTTATTCGCACCCATTCTTTTGCTATCTGTAAGACAGAACGCTTGATAGCATGCAGAGGCTGACACAGTCTTCTGCACCTTTTGTTCCTCCGGGGACAACAAAGTCATTTACATGTGGAAATTTCATGGTCACCCGCGACTCTCGTCAGCCGAGAGGAGCGAAATTAGTGTCATACACTGATTTTCGGGGACCTTTGCTTGATGACATGCGACCATTCTTTGGTCCTTGTGAGGTGCTTGGCATCCATCATCAGGCAATTTGTGAAATCCTAGGAACGACAAATCACGGTCACCCGCGACTCTCGTCAACCGAGAGGAGCGAAATTAGTGTCATACACTGATTTTCGGGTACCTTTGCTTGATGACATGCGACCATTCTTTGGTCCTTGTGAGGTGCTTGGCGCCCATCATTAGGCAATTTGTGAAATTTTGGGAACAACAAGTCATTGGCATGTGGAGATTTTATGGTCACCCGCGACTCTCGCCAAGTCGAGAGGAGCGAAATTAGTGTCTTATCTTTACTTTTCTTTTATCTCCAATAAAAGACAAGTAAAGAGGGGCAACTGTCATACCCTAATTTCGTCCAGGAACCTTTGCTCGATGACGTGCGACCATTCTTTGGTCCTCGTGAGGTGCTTGGCACCCATCATTAGGCAATTTGTGAAATTTCAGGACATGCCGGAAAACCAAAAAAAATATTGATGCACAATCCGTAAGTTTCCGTGACACACCGGAAATCAAAAGGAAGCGTCGTTGCATAATTAAGTGAGGTTCCGTAACATTCCGTAAGTCAAAAAGGGGATGATTATGTAATCCGCAAGGTTCCGTAACAAATACGGAAAGAAAACAAGTATCGTTACGAAATTCGTAAGTTTCCGTAACTTTACGAAAAAAGAATCACCAAAAAAACAGCAGAGGGGGTGAACTTAGTAAAAATGGGGGTGCAAATAGCACCCAGGCCCATTTGGGCCCTCCAGAAGGTTCCTCCAGAAGGCGGTTGCTTCTGGAGGAAGCAACCCTGCTCGCCTGGGCGAGCTGAGCTCGCCTGGGCGAGCTGGGCGGCAAGCATCTCCCCTATTTTGCTATAAATAGGGGAGAAAATGAAGAAGAAAGGGATCCCAGCCCTTTAGGCACTTCTCTCTCTTTCAAATTTGCTTGGAAAAATTGTTTCCGTGAAGAAAATCTAAGCCGAGGCGCTTCCGAAACGTTTCCGTAACGTTTTCCGTGAGGAATCTCGCAAAGGTTTCAACCGTTCTTCGACGTTCTTCATTCGTTCTTCATCGTTCTTCGATCTTCAACGGGTAAGTACCTCGAACCAAGCTTTTCGATTCATTCTATGCACCCATAGTGGTCCACATTGTGTTTCGTGCATTTTTATTCTCGTTTTTGTTTACTTTTTATACCCCCTGTTGACGTGCTTAAGCCATTTTACTTAAGTCGTTTCTCGCTTAACTTAAAAATAAAATAAATTTCCACCGAACGTTTGAATTGTATTATCCATTAACTTCGGTTAAAATCAATTCCGACCGTTCGGTCGTGCCGTAACCACGTTGGAAATCAAAAAGAGGTAAAGAAATAATATAATAATCAAAAAATATCTTTTTAGTAAAATAAAGCGGAAAATCAATCGGACGTTTTCTCTTTGGGATTCCTCATTCTTAATCGAATTGATTAATAACTAAAGTGAAACTAAGGCTAAAATCAACTCGCCTAGTCAAGCTCGTCCACAAAAATAGGCTTTTGAAGTTTGTCATTTCAATTTCTCACTAAGTAAAATGGATCATTTTTAAAGGTCCAACGCCTTAAAATGGTCACCACTTAAGTAAAAAAGGATCATTTGATAAGCAAGAACTACGTAGGTCTGAGTTCCTCATTAAGGATACGTAGGAGCAAAAGCCCCGCTTTTGTCGACCACCCCAAGAGATCGTTAATGGTCCAATGCCTTAACGTTTCTCTCCTTTCAAAAACAAGAGATCGTTAATGGTCCAACGCCTTAAACGTTTCTCCCCTTTCAAAATCAAAAGACCGTTTAATGGTTCAACACCTTAAATGACCTTTTGTTCAATAAAAACATATTTTGCAAAAAAAGACAAAAACAACTTAACCAAACACTTTGTTCCGAAAGAACTACGTAGGTCTGATTTCCTCATCGCAAATTGAGGAATACGTAGGAGCAAAGGAAAACACCCTTGTCGACCACAAAAAGGAAAAATATAAAAAGGGTATAAAGGATATAAGAACATAAAAAGGGAACATAAAAATCAAAGTCATGTTTGCACATTCGATTAAAGGCTGCCGTCCCTTGGGACGGGCGTGTGGGGTGCTAATACCTTCCCCATGCGTAAATACAACTCCCGAACCTTTCACTTAAAAAGTTCGTAGATCACGTCTTTTCCGGTTTTTCCGACGTTTTCCTCAAATAAACGTTGGTGGCGACTCCGCGCGTATTCCTTTCGTGGAACACGCTTCCCGCGAGTCTCGCGTCGCCCTCCCGCCGAAGGGTAGGTTGCGACAGTAGTGATGACAGAGGCTTTAGTGGTGAAGGTGGCAATGATGAGATTCTCAAGACCAGGTACAGATCTATTTCCAACAATATATTCAAGAAAAGAGTCAACAAATGCAGTTGTGTAGCATGCTCTTTTTATGTTCCAGCTATTAATTTCTTCATTTAGAGAACTTTACTCTATAGTTATACAGGTAGCAAAATAGAGAAGTCACTATATAAACATAAACAAAAGAGCACAGCAAGCAAACACCCAATAGCTAAAGTTCCAATAACAAAGTGAACCACCAAATAAAAAAGAAATGAGTTTAAGAACTCAAAGACGGACATTAACTATATGGCAATGCATGGTCATTAAAATCTGAAACTCAAAAAAATCATTAGGCAGTATTTTTTGGTTTAAAACTTGAAATTGATTATTTAGTATGTGTTAATTAAAACTTATTATCCAGTTAACCCCAAAACTTGTCACTCAGATCAATTAATGGATAAATTAATATTTAAAAGCTAGTGTAGCATTGTATCCATATCACAAACCTAGCCATCGCTCACCCGATTAAACGCTGATCCGTTTTAGTAACAGGGTAAAAGTGCATGAATGAATATGCCATAAAAGATTAACAGAAATTTCATTTTTATTATTGTTACAATTCAAAATAAAATAAAATAAAATAGACTTACCGGGAGAATGTAGGCATAAGAACCAAAAATTGGGAATTCACGGAAATTGAGCCGTGATCATCTTACCACTAGATACACGACCAACGCAAGTACAGGATTGAGGTTACCTTGAACAAACAAGCAAGTGTAACAAATAATCACTTCAAAAGAAAGCCGGAATTTGTTTTAAACAATGCTATTAAAGAAGCTTCATCATGGTGTATATATAGAACTAAGTATCTTTGAAGCTGAATTATTTTATAAAATGCTAACTATCTAGACCTGAATTTGTTTGGGACACCTCATCAATGGAAAAAAAATCACTTATTTACAACTCACATTACATCACTTGAAAGTATGATCAACGCCACCTATTGTCCTAACACCTGCAAATTCTACCTCCATAGTTGATATATTTACATTTAAATGCCCTCGTTGTATCTGTTAGGCAATCAAATGAGCAGCCATAAGAGAAAAAAGGGTCCCACGTGTCTACCATGGAAAGAAGAAATCAAAAGATAATAATATTGTAGTTAAGACTTGGTTAGAAAGTTTCTTGGGAGCATGACGAGCTTGTGGTTGAGCAGTGATCTTCCTCTTTCTCTGAATAAGATGAACTTCATCATCCTCTGTCTCATTCGTGTCTCTGTGTCTGGTGTTGGTATTTACATCCATCCACAGCTTGCTTCTTTGGACTTCTCTTTGAAGTAGTAGCCCTTAGACGCCTGCTAGAGACATTGGACACGGGTGCAGGCTCATGCTTTTTCTTTGTCCATTGCTCCTTTCTAAGGATTTCTGCCTCCTCCTTAGACTTCCGTTCTTGCCTTTTGGTCTGCTTCCTGTTGGCTTGCTTAAACATGATCTTGTTGGCAATGCCAAACTGAGACACGGCATCATCTTCACCAGCCAGCACATTTTGAATTGAGCCTTTCACCAAAAGATTCTGATCAGCTCTGGGTGGATAGTTTGAATATCGTTGTAGAACCCCTCGAATGTCACAGTTGAGCATGGTCTCATTTATGGTGTTCAGTATGGATAGTTGCTTCACCCTCAGTGTGAACAGAGGTTGTGTCTATCTTGGGAATGGGCTCTTCGTACGCAGAAGCATCACTACCACTCGACATTGTTACAAAGATTGAATCTTTTATGTTTAGGGTTCAAGGACAGAGAGAGCTGGGGTTTCAAAACTGAAGGGTATCAATGAGAGAGAAGGTTTGGCGGTTTTGAAACTGAAGCATCTCTACCTCGCAGATCATTTTATGAGGCTCTTCCTAGCTCGTGTGTTGCCCCAGGCTTTTTGTCATGGAACCTAGTTCTAAAGTGGAAACCTTTTTTTGGTCACTTTTAACATCAATATATTTAAACGCATACTCTAGTTCCTCCGTGAAGTGGGTGCAGGAATGTAATGTAAGGAACGCCAGCGTTATGCCCTCATCAGATTCTCAACCATGAGTGAGAATACAATCATCTTAATACCTGTCAAACTTTATTGTTAATTCAGTTTTCTTGTAAGTAACATGACTCCATCGGTCCATTTACAATTAATACCATCATGTTTACTAGAATTTCATCTCTGGATTTCCTTATTGTTCTGTGCTGAGTTTCATTTCTGGTTTGTTGGATTTCTGGTTCCAATCAAAACAAAACAAAAAATGGGGAAATTGCACGTACCACCCATAAGGTCTCTTTAGATGACACATGCATCCCCTCTAGTTTTTAAACGAACACTGACTTCCCTTACTTATTTCTCTAACTGACATACAAAACCATACTAGAATAACACTCTGTGTTCTGTTAAGAGAAGGCAAATGACAAATACACGCACAAGGAAATTGTGCGCTTCATCTCTGCAATTCCTTATTGTTCGGTTCTGTGTTTCATTTCTGGTTTATTGGATTTGTAATTCCTATCAAAAAAGAAAAAGTTCCCATACGAAAAATTGCAGAGGAAGTAGAAGCAGAAGTGGTGGTATAGAAAAATTGCAGTGGCAGCAACAATAGCAGTGATGCTGATGGAGGCAATAATAATAGCGGTAGTGATATTTGGGGAGGTGTTGACATTGATAGTAGTGACAATTGTGACAATAATAATGACAACAATCAAAGTGGTGGCAGAGGGAATTACGCTGGTAGTGATTATGGGAATGATAATTTTGGTGGAGGTGGCTGGTAGTGATGACGGGAATGATAATTCTCAGTACCAGGTACAGATTTATTTCCAACACCATATTCAAATGCAGCTGTGTAGCATGTGCTTTTTAAGTCATCTAGCAAGGTGCAGTTTCCTTTCTCAGGGAGCTAACTTGTGAAAAGAATATAAGGATGCACTGTGAAATTAATAAATAGCAATGAACCTTATTGTGCAGTGGCCTCAGCAGCAACTTCTTCCTCACTGCGCCTCAAGTCCAGAAAGCAACGACCAGTATTCTCAGCTGGCATGACTTTTTCTCATTCAAACCTCTTAAAACAGACAAGTCTTTGTAACTAAAAACCAAGCATTCAAATTTCAAAACATCAAATCAAAGGCCCTGATTCAGTGAAATTAAACCATATTTCCTCAAAAAATAGATCCAAACAGTTCGTGCTAACATAGTTTGTCAATCCAGCAGATCATGTCTTGCATGCTCACAGATTATGTTGCTACGTTCTTTGTCACGTGAACCAACACAACAGGGTCCCAACAAAGAAGCAAACATCCAACTAAATAAAACAGTAGCTAGGAGCGTCTCTTTATCTAACTTTTTCACCCACCAAATTACCTTCTTTCCTAGCTGTTTGGGGATGTGAATAGAAGCCGACAGTTACTGCACTTTAGTTTACAACTGACTGGTTTTTGCATGATAGATATAAATAGTCTTGTTATTTGTAGGGCTATAAAAAATTATTGTGTTTGATATTGATCCTCTTTGTCAAAGACAGCAAGAGGGAACAAAGAAAAGATAAGGAAGTAAAAGAAAGAGGGATAAACATACTTCAATAGTGCACAAGATATAATAATAGCCTTTACATGGAAGCAGAATCACCTAGTATAACCTCTACTTTTTTTTTTTTATCAGCGAAAATATATTTATATAGATATAAATGAGAGTACCAGGGGTACTAAGGGTACAAACCTGAGAATGTCTTGGTTCCTGGTAATACTATTTCTCGGTCTCACATTTGGTACAACTCATTCTGAGGCTAGCCATGATAAGAGGCTTCCCTCTGCAGGACTTTTCCATGGGCAACCACTTCATTTCAGGTGCATTTCCACTGCTTGCCTTATTTTCTAAAATGGTTCAGCAACTTCTTCCTCACTGCTCAAGTCCATAAAGCAAGGACTACACATATTCTCAGCTGCCTTTTTCTCATTCAAACCTCTTAAAACAGCCAAATCTTTCTAACCAAAAACCAAGCATTCAAAACATCAAATCAAAGGCCTTGATTCTCTGAAAACTATATTTCCTCCAAAAATAGATCCATCATTTCCTCCTCCACTTCAGGATCAAAAAAGACCTGGTGGTCTTCTTCCTAAGTATGAATAACACACCTATTTCCCTAATACCAGAAATTCTGCCTCCATAGTTGATATATTTACAGTTCAAATCACTAGTTTGTGTGTGTGTCTATATATATTCTCTTTGCAAACTACCCTTGATTCCACAACTGTTTTTCTTTAATTACATTTTCATACTTTCCATCCTCTCGTTTTTTTAATCCACTTGTTGTTAAATGCCCTCATTCTACCTTTCTTATAAAGCTCATTCGTGAACATGCATACTTATAAGAAACAAATTCATCATGGCTTCATTCCTTAGGTGCTGAAGCACTTTAACTTATGAAAGAAGACACATTCAATGTGTGTGATTATCAATTATAATGTGTGTGGTGAAACAAATAAACGACATTAGTTGAACCTAGGTATTTGACTTGAGTAATGAGGAGCAATTTCGGGAGACAATGTGCAATGAGAAAGCCAAGGGTAAGAGAGCACACAGATGAGAACATACCGGTTTGGCAAACTCGTGTGTTTGGTTTACTGTTGGGAGGCCCCCAAACGGTCGTCAATCTAAAGTTGAACCAAACACACTCAGTCTTCAAGGAACAGCCTTAGAGAGAAGCCTTGGAATGTGTTCTTGACATCACAATGACTGGGATCAAAGAAATGTGAAAAAACGCAGGTAAGGGGGTACGACAAAATTAATGGTTTATTCTACAAATAAAAAAATCCCTATATAATTAGTATTGTTGTGGGTGAATATGATCTATGAAGCACGGACACTTCAGCCCTTTGCCGTGTCCGGTGTCCGACACGCGTCCGTGTCAGTGTCAGTGTCCGACACCGACACGACACCCGTATTACGTTCTATATTTTGGACATTACAGATATCTACGTGTCCGTGTCGTGTCCGGTGTCCATGTCGGTGCTTCATATTATATGATAACGAAAGAACTCAAGAGAAGCCAAAATTTACTAACTTCTCAATCATTACAAGAGCGCTACTCCTAATAATTGTATCCCTGATTTAGTAAAATTTAATATGACAATCAAATGGCACTACAGGCTTATAATACTAGTAAACGCTTTCTCAGTTTGGAAAGCCAGAAATTAGCAAAAGAAACCCAAATTTATTTTGCCATGGCCACACGTTACATTACAAGTAATTTACATACCAGTGGAACACTGGTGATGAATTCAAATATCACACGTGATCCAAAGTGGTTCTTGAAACTCACCCTTCAACTTATCCCAATCCTGACCTCCTTCGCCATCATCTTCTCTAGGAGCACACAGCGCCAAATCCCCATGGTGCCACGTGGGCGTCCCATTCTCATACGCATTACACGTCAGCCTCCTCAACCCACTCCCATCCAACCTCACCACATACAAATCCCCATACGGCTGAAACTGGTTCGGCAGCCCCACCGGCTCCGCACTCACGCCACCCAAGTTCGCCGTGAACAGCAACCACTCTCCGTCGCGGCTGAAGCACACGTGGTTCAACCTCTCTTTCATTCCTTCGACCCCCTTTGCCACCTCAACCCTCCTCAACCCACTCCCATTTGGCCCCACCAAATATATCCCAAACACCTCACTATTCTTAGGGTCATGCCTGTTCGATGAAAACGCTATCAAATCCCCTTTCGGCGACCAACACGGCATCGTATCGATCCACTCCCCCTCCGTCAACCTCCTTATCCCGCCGTCAAACTCCCCTTTAACAGCGTCAACTATGTACAAGTTCTTGTATCCTTCCCTTCCAGACCGAAACACAATGCTCTTCCCGTCAGGGGAGCATGACGGAAAAGCATTGTTCCCTGTGTCTTCTCTCGTGAGAATCGTTAACTTAAACGGAACCTCTTCACGGTCGTTAGTTAAATGAACCGGGTCGAACTCGATGCGCGCGATTTGAACCGTTTTATAAACCGACTCGAAGATTGGACCGACGGAGGTGTATATCACGTTCTTCTCCGTTGGGCTCCACGCGTTGTGGAAGCACGTTCGTCCTTTGAGCAACGTCCAGCGTTTGGAACCGTTCGATTTAACGATTTTAACGCCGCCGTTAACGTTGCCGTCTAAGCCGTGGTTGAAAGCGATGAAATCGCCGTCGGGGGAGAAGGTGGGAAACGAACCGTTGAGTCTGAGTAACTGTAGGTCGCGAACCGGAGAGAGGACTTTGTCGAGGTGCGGGTATATTGGCTCGCCCTGAATCGACTCGCCTCGGAATCGGTGGTACCCGAGGTGGCGAGAGTCCAACGAGACGAACGGGTTGTAATGGTTAAAGTTAGGGTTTATGTCTTCGGTGATTCGTTGGAACGTTTGCGATTCGAGATCGAAGATTTCGACGTGCCTTAAATTGCTTTCTCTCCGGCGAGTTGCGACCGCGACGCGCTTTCCGTCGTGGAAAGCTGCCGGAGTGAAACAGTGCAACCCCGGCGGCGTGACGCGAATCGGCGAGTTTCGAGATTCTGAAAGTTCGGAATCGGTTAAATCGACGCGGAAGATGCTCCACCATCCATCTTCGGCGATTCGGTGGAAGAAAATGGTTGAATCTTGGGACCACGATGGCCAGCCACCGCGCTCGCTCACCGTGACTCGGTTTTTTGGATCGGACTCGGGGAAAACGACGATCTCCGTTTGGAGTTCGCGGAAATCGTTGGTTTGCCAGCGGCGAGAGCGGTAAGAAGCGACGCCGAGGAATTTCCCGGTGAGGGAGACGGCGGGGCTGTAGTCCACCTCGCCGCGCGGGGTGAGTCTCTTGACGGTGGCGGTGGAGTCATCTATGGCGGTGGAGTAAACGGCGCTCCAGCTAGTGAAAACGGCGTCGTTTTCTTCGTGCGTGGAAACGAAGTAGAGCTTTCCGTTTTTAACGATTGGGCGATCGTGGAAGAGAGCGTTGGGCAGAAAGGGTAAAGGCTGGGGTTTAGTGTCGGGTTTTGTAATGTAGAAGCGGGGCGACCCGGTTCTTTCGGATACGAAGACGACGTCGTTTTGGGGGTTAATGAATTGTGCGTTGAAGTTAATCGAGACACCGTCGGTGAGGCGGTGGTCTGCGGTGGCGTGGGGCGGAGGCTGTTGGTGATTGAGGTCGACAGAGAAAACGTCGAAACCGTATTGGACTCTTCCGACGGTGTTGAATACGATGGTTCCCGCTGGCGGCAACATTGTTGTTGAGTGAGAGTAATGCTGTGTGATAGTGTAAGTGTGACTGTTTACTGAAGTGGATGAGATTTGGAGTAGATTCGGTGGGGGTTTAATAAGTGTTGCTCTTACTCTTTTGCGTGTGGCATGACGTAGAATTGTCAACATTTTCTTCCTTTTCAATATATTCTTGGAGGTCACGAATCTCAGAAGGCGTCTTTGATTTGAACTTACTTTGTTGACGATGCTATGGATAAAGCTGGGTGGGTCTTCATCTTATTCTTATCTTAACGCGAATTATGACATACTATCTTAATGTTAGAGTTTTTTTTAAGAGATGATTAATGTGCTGACAAATTCATCATTTTTATTTTTGTTGATTTTTTTTGTCTTTTAATGTATAAATATATAAAACTTGAATTTCATTTAAGAAATTTAATGTGAAAAGAAGAAAAATTGAGGAATAAAAGTTAATAAATATGAGAAATAATGCCATAAGAAATGAATATATATATATATAAGATGGGATGGAAATTATTTGAAATTGAAGTTAGATGATGATAATAATTTATATATTTTTCTTACCAGTTGCTTGTAAAATTATAAAATATATAATATTCTTTATCATTTTATAGAAATAATTCAGTGAATGAAATCATATAATAATAATAATAACAAATTTTGAAAAACATATACTATTCATACAATAACTATTTATTATTATATTTAAAAATATATAATTAAAATATGTTAGTTGAGGTATTTTTATTTTTCTGATGATTTTATTTTTGAAAAATTATAATATACGTTGATAAAGAAAATATTTTATCTATTTCATTTTAAAAAATAAAATAGTTTTACCCTTTTTTTAAACATCCGTAAACGTGATTGGGGATGAATAAAAGCATCGTTGAATTCATGCCATCATTCCCACGTGGTCCTTATGAATGGCCAATCATTTGGGATGGGCATTGGATAATAATCAGTATGCTTTTATCTATTTATTTATTTGTTTTACGAAGAAGGAAAATAAACAAGAAAAAGAGAGAGAGAGAGAGAAAAAAAAAAGCATAGTGGCGGATGGGAGTCCGTACGTATGCTTTTAATTATTTTTTTGTAGCGAGTATGCTTTTTGATTAATCATAAATTATTAGACAAATTAAATAAACTAAAACTAAAGATATTATTTAATGGAAAAGCATATTATATATGACTAAAAATATAAATTATTTATTATTTATACAATGTATGCTAGCTAGGCGTAATTAAATTAACATTCAATTCAGGCATTATCCTAATTAAATCACTTTAAAATATATTTGTAGTAACTTTTGAAGAAGAAACTGGAGAAAAAATGGCAATCAACAGGCATTATCAAACTATCGAGTTATGACTTAAGCTTTTACCTAAAAAAATATTTATAAATCTATTTAGTACATGTCTAAATATGTTAATTAGAACTGAATCTAACAAAAATGAATATTCTCAATTCTATTTAAATCTTTGTTGGAAGAAAGGCGTCTATTATAGCATTGGACTACTATTTCGAATAAAATTGCTTCTTGTAGAAGATATTAGCTGAAAATTTTATACAATCCTAATAAGAGATTAGAAAATTAATATACGTCGATATCCCATGAGATAAGAGATTAGATGTTGGTAAAGATAAGTTACAAGCAGAAATAATTTAGTTGGATGTAAGGTCAATTTTGGAGGAAAAAAATATTTTTCAATGGCATAAAAAATATTGAATCCTCTTTTTATATAATAAAAATTATTTATTTGATTTTAATAGTTATAAATTTAACTTTTTAGTCCTTACATTTAAAAACAATTTATTTTACTTTTTGTACAAACATTTTGGGATTTCTTTTGATCTCATGGCTACAAAATTTTAAATTTTATTCCCTATCATTTTGTAACAGAAGGAACCAAAAGAGATACAATAATACTTGTAAAAGATTATGCACAAAGTAATTGTAGAAGTTTTCGTTTCTTCTAAATTTAAATTTAAATTTATGTATAAGCTAATTTTAACCGGTGAATAAATTTATTTATTTATTCTTCTTATTTTGTTTTTCTATAAGTTTTTATAGAAAAGATTATCTAAATAGGTTTAGAGCGGATTTCTTATAGATGCTTATGTAAAAGAATTATTACCAATAATATAAGTTAATTTCTTTTATAATGATGTAATATATTTGATACACATATATCACGGATAAATAACTAAATGTGTAAGTTTGTTTATTAAGTGGAAGGATGTGGTTGTGGAAGTTTGGGTGTTAAATGAAACGAAACTGTTTTTTTTTTTTCTTTTTCTTTTTCTTTGGAATATGTTTCGGATGAAAATGAGTTTTGAGAGGGAGGTTCCATCTTACTGAGAGTGAGAAGTGTTGGTCTTGACAATGTGAAATAGAGGGATTCAGCTATAGGCTTATCCAGGGATGGATCCATGATTTAACCTAGGGAGACCAAAAAGTCAAATGTTAAATAAATAATAAATAAAATAAGTTATACCTTTTATCTAAGTAATGCATGATATTATTTTATATCATAAAATTCATCAATGATATAATTTATATTAATTTTTTCAGCAATTTTCTCTCAATATAGATAATCAAACAATCAGCTAGAAATTCATCCTCCATCTTGTTTGAGTCTATTTTCCATAATCTTCATAGCAAAAAATGAGTTCTCAGATCAAATGTTTTCTTGTTTTCATCAATCCTTGATATAACTCAAAAATTATTGATAGATTTCTCAATACAAAATGAAAAGGAACATCAAGTTCATAATGTTGAGCTTGTATCCTAAGATGCAACTTCTCTTGTTCAGTAAAATCATCAGGATAAAATTGTGTTGCCAAATCACAAAGTTTCTCCACATCGAGTGATTTGTAAAGATCATTAGGATCTAAAGTTGAACTCAAAGTAAGCAATTCCACCATATTGTCACAAAATCTATTATTAAGTTCATGTAACTGGGTGTTAAGGATAGCAATGAACAAATTTATATGATAATAATGTTCAACTGTAATATGACCAACCACTACTAAAAATAAGCTTTTTTACGACACACATTCGAGGTCGATCGTAACAAACCCGTCGTAGTAGGGTGACCGGTGGCATTTTCGTAAATATATTACATTTTTACGGGCCATGTGCACGACGCGTGACGTCTACAACGACGTTGATTGCTAACATCGTCTTAGTAGGTTACGGAGGAGCTTATCTAAGATGGTGTATTTGTAAACACCGTCGTTAACATTGAGCTTCGTATATCTCCCTTTTTTGCGCGCTAATTGAACACGCGTACCTCCCTCCAAATAACTTTGTCTCAAACTTGTGCTCTCAGCCGCCGTTGAGTGTTGGCCTAAATCTCCCTTGCACCACCGTGACAGCCTCCGCAGAAGGAAGCGTACATTGTCGCACCTCCGTCACCTCTGTGTCGCGTGTTGTTCGAACCACCGCAAGCTTGTCGATGTTTTTGTTTTCTTCTATGGTGTTGAAGAAGTTAGTATTAAGGGTTTACTTAAGTTGGAATGTTATAATTTTTTGTGGGATTGTTGAGTTGCCCTCACAAAAGTCATGTTTGAATGTATGTGTATAGTATTTGAAGAAAAATAATTTTTTGTGCTTGTACATTTTTGCCGAACTTCGTATGAGCATGAAAGTGTACCAGCTCCGTATCCTCCTAAATAATTCATGAACAAACATATGCCATGTGCATGATAAATGTCGGGCTCGTAATTTATGTACTGCAACCCAAAATGACTACGCCTGGTGCTGGTGTTCCGCACTTGAATAGCTTCAATTGGAGTGCAACCCTAAGAGTTGTGCTCACAACTTGGTGGACTTGTTTGTATTTTGCTCAATTTATATGAGTATGCTCACAACCCTAAGATACATACTTTTGAATCTTTAAATCCTTGGTTGGATACACTTTGCTTACAAAAGTTGGAAAGATGAAAGGTACTAATCTGCATCCTAGAGCTGAAATAAATAGCAAATAAAACATCCAGCCTTCGAGTCTAGATTTGTCAGCGAGGTGCTCCTGACAAATAGGGCTACCTCTAAATAGTAAGTAGTAACCTTTCAATAGCAGCTTATTTTCCTAACATTCTGCTCCATTGGCCTCCACCAGGAACAATATATAGGTGCAGTAGTTTTATGGGTAAGTAGACATTTTACAACTATGGTTCGAAGATGGTGACAGTGATGTAACTAGGAACACTTGATTGCTATCACAAAATCAGTGACCTCAACCAAAAAAAAAACAGCTTGCTCCATACAAGTTAAAGTTCCCACCAGGAAGCTTAGTCAGACTAAGGTCAGCTATTCTAAAAATTTATAGGAAAGATTACTTCAACCCCATAACTTTCGAGGTGCAGCACTCCACATAATTTAGCAACTATCAACTTACTATACCAACTAACCACATTAATTCTATATGATGGAATTATAATCCTTTCAATTTTTAAGCATAGAAAAGTATATCATTTATATTTGTTACAAAATTTTGTTTGGTTGTAGGTAGTAGGTTGAGGCAAAAAGTTACAAAGAAAATTCTTGTTTCACAAGCGTTGGAGTTGACTTTGTTGTCTTTGGTTTGCCACTGTTCTGATCCCAGTCATACGTGTTCTTATTGATCATATTTGTCTGGTATGTATTTGTTTGACTCCCACCAATGATAATTACATGCTTATTTATATATGAATTTTTTGTTATATAAGTAATTATGTGCATTGTGAGTGAACCTTAGTTTCTCGTTTGAGATTCTATACAATGATTAATACGAATAGTTTGCATTAATCGTTGTATGGAATCTGGAATTGTCCGTTTGGACAGTTTGAGAAGACTCATTTTTTTAGTAGATTAATATGTATATGTTAATTGTCTTTTCTTAAATTTGTTAAAATTTCGGTATACTTCATTTCACTTTGTTCTCCGAGTGCATAGTTGAATGTGGTGGATGAAGTCATGCCACCGCTTTCATCTCGTGTACTTGGAGACATAGGTGAAATGCTGCTGAAATTTCAACAAATTTAGAAAAGACAATTAACATGTACTATTCAGTCTAGTATAAAAAAAAGTCTTCTTGAATGGGATAGGGCCACACCTTTAATGAAAAAAGTGAGGTTTACATCCATGTTACATAACTTGATAAAGTACTAGTATTACAGCAAAGGGAAATCATGGATCGAAGTTGGATGCAAGCATCACACATCAGTGACGAGTATGAGAATGGAGTTGAAAAATTCCTCCAATTTACTAAACTCAATGTACCATCTTTGCGGGGTAAATATTTTTGTCCTTGTGTGAAATGTGTGAATGGGAGACACCAGTCAATAAGTGAGATAAGATCACATCTTATATGTCACGGGATCATTCCAAGTTGCACTAAATGGATATGGCATGGGGAATTGCCAGACAAGCCATCAGTCTCTCACACTAAGTCAATGGACGTAGACATGGGATACCGTATAGAAGAAATGATTCGCGATCTGGGGCAAGACGGATTTCAACAGGCACATGCCCCTTTGTATGACAAAATAGAAAATGATTCGAAGATGCCTTTGTATCCTGGGTGCACAGGTTTCACAAGGTTGTCAGCCGTATTAGCTTTGGTGAACTTGAAGGCACGATTTGGGTGGAGTGACAAAAGCTTCACTGAATTACTTGTTCTATTGAAAAAACTGCTTCCTGAAGATAACACGTTGCCAAAGACTCAATATGAGGCGAATAAGATTTTATGTCCAGTGGGAATGGAGTACCAGAAAATCCATGCATGTCCAAATGATTGCATTTTGTATAGAAATGAGTTTGCTGAAATACACAATTGTCCTACATGTGGTGTATCATGCTACAAGGCCAACAATGATGAATTCAGTCATGATGCAACTGCAAACAACAGTTGGCCAACAAAGGTCTATTGGTATCTTCCAATAATACCAAGGTTTAAGTGATTGTTTACTAATGGACATGATGCAAAACACTTGACGTGGCATGCAGATGGTAGAAAAACTGATGGATTGCTCCGACATCCGACTAATAGTCCCCAATGGAAAGAATTTGATCGTTTGTATTCTGATTTTGGGAATGAGCCACGAAATCTAAGGCTTGCTCTTGCTTCGGATGGGGTGAATCCATTTGGTAATTTAAGCACCAATCACAATTCATGCCCTATTTTGCTGATGATTTACAACCTCCCTCCTTGGTTGTGCATGAAGTGAAAATACATAATGTTTTGCATGATGATATCGGGTCCAAGACAGCCAGGGAATGATATTGACGTCTATCTGGCTCCGTTGATCGAAGAGTTGACAAAATTATGGGAAGACGGGGTTGATGTCTGGGATGGTAATCTGCAACAGACATTTAGGTTGTGTGCAATGATTTTCTGTACCATAAATGACTATCCAGCATATGGAAATTTAAGTGGTTATAGTGTGAAAGGCCATCACACATGTCCTATATGTGAGAAAAATACTAGCTTCTTACAACTAAAACTTGGAAAGAAGACAGTATACACAAGGCATCGAAGATTTTTGAAACAGTATCATCCATATTGACGATTGAAGAAAGCTTTTAATGGATCTCAAGAATATGAAAGTGTGCCGAAATCGTTAGATGGCAAAGAAGTTTATGATTGCGTGAAGGACATCATAACTATCTTTGGAAAGACACAAAAGAAATCTGCAACTGAGATAAACATATGGAATTAAAGTTCCATATTCTTTGATCTTCCATACTGGTCTGATCTTCATGTTAGACATTGTATAGACGTCATGCACGTGGAGAAAAATGTTTGTGATAGTTTAATTTGCACCCTTCTTAACATTAAAGGAAAAACAAAGGATGGTTTGAAGTCTCATCAGGACTTGGTTGAAATGGGTATACGAGAGCAGTTGCATCCAATCTCACAAGGTTCGCGAACGTATCTACCCCCAGCATGTCACACAATGTCAACAAACAAGAAGATGAGTTTTTGTCATTGGTTGCGTATGCTCAAAGTTCCACAAGGATACTCTTCAAATATCAAGAGCCTTGTGTCCGTGAAGGATTTGAAATTGGTTGGCTTGAAATCTCATGATTGTCATGTACTAATGCAACAACTATTACCTGTAGCGATTTGGGGAATCTTGCCTGACAAAGTTCGCGTTGCCATAACACGTTTGTGCTTTGTTTTTAATGCTATATGTAGCAAAGTCATTGACCCAGCAAGATTAGATGAATTGGAGAACGAGGCTGCCATTGTTCTTTGTCAAATGGAGATGTATTTTCCTCCATCATTTTTTGACATAATTTAATTGTTCATCTAGTGCGGGAGATCCGAATGTGTGGTCCTGTTTTCTTACGGTGGATGTATCCAATTGAGCGTTACATGAAAGTGTTAAAGGGGTATATAAAGAATCAACATCGACCAGAAGCTTCGATTCTCGAAAGGTATGTTGCTAAAGAGTGTATTGAGTTTTGCTCCCAGTACATTGAAGGTAGTAAAGCCATGGGCCTTCCTGAAACTCGTCATGGTCAGACACCAGGGTGTAAGTGTACATGATGATTCAATTTTGCCACAATGACTTGGCACGAGGTCTCACAAGCACATCTATATGTATTAAACAACATAGCTGAGGTCATTCAATACATAGATGCTCACAAAAAAAAAAACTCACCGAAATGAACCCAAAAATGAACATGATGAGGATTTTGCAAGAGCATAATAAAGCTTTCATTAACTGGTTCAGGGAAACAATATTTTCCAATGACGGTGCTTCGAAAACATTAAGATTGTTAGTTGTTGGGCCAAATCTAAATGTACCAACTTGGAAAGGATATGATATCAATAATTATTCCTTCTACACCAAGTCTGAAGATGACAAAAGCTCAATGTAGAACAATGGTGTGACTATTGATGCCAACTCCGATCACTTTTCTAGTGCATCAGACAACAATCCAATTTGAGCAACCATGCCTTACTTTGGAGTTATTCAAGAAATATGGGAGCTTGACTATACTGAATTTAGAGTTGTTGTCTTTAAGTGTAAGTGGGTCAATGCCAATACCAGTGTCCTTCAAGATGAATTCGGATTTACCTTAGTAGACCTAAATAAGGTGGCTTATATGGGCGAACCTTTCATTATGGCACAACAAGCAAGACATGTGTTTTACGTCCAAGATCTTTGTGATTCAAGATATTCAGTGGTTCTACAAGGCAGACCAAGTGGTTTAAATGACTCACACGATGAATGCACACTTGACATTTGTGAGACACCACCTTTTTCCACAAAAATGCCTTCTATCAATGACTCACACTACGTTGATGACATGCGCTCAAATCGTAATGATCATGATGAAGGACTATGGGAAAACAATGTCACTTAACTAAATTCTATGAAACTAATGTAAAAATCTCTTTCCTTTTATGTTGCCAAATTTATTACTGTTCATATTTCCATCCTTACAGTATGTCTTTGTTCGTGATTGTTGTTAACATTTTTGTTTTATTTTTATAGGGTCATGGGAACTCCACCAGCATCCCCTCCGCAGTCAAATGTGCAGTCAGAGGCAACGTCTAGGAATACTAGACGATCAACACGGCTAAGGAGGTTGACTTTAAGAACCTTGGATCGGCCTAAACCAATTGTCAACGTTGACGCTGCAACTGAACGAGGATTAGGCCCACATAAAGAGAAATTCCACAACTATCTAGGGGTCGTAGCTAGAGAAAAAATTCCAATTGTACATAACAGTTGAAAGGATGTACCAGACTCACTAAAGGACCTTGTATGGAATGACATTTTGGTAAGTGTCGTGATGCTGAAGTATATGGTAAAAAAGGTTTAAATGCTTTAAATTATGCATATATTACTAAACAATCTGTTCTGTAGGCAAAATTTGATATCCTAGAAGCCCTGAATGCAAAGAAAAAGGTGATGTCTAGTGTCGCCCCTAGATGGAGGCAGTTTAAATCATCCCTTACCACTAAATTTGTGTATAGTAATTCTGAGGGGCAACATCAAGAAGATCCTTCAGTCAAATATGGCCTAGATCCACAAACATGGGAGAAATTTGTGGCAACCCACAAAACCCCTAACTGGCAGGTTAGATGTTCATGTTTTTGAATTTTAATACTCTTTTGTAATTATAAAGGCAATTTAATTTGTTTCATGCGAATACTATATGGTACACGACAGGGAATCAAGAAGAAGATGCAGGAAATCCAAAAATACAATGATTATCCGCATTTACTTTCCCGTGGCGGATATGATTTGCTTGAAAAGAAGCTGTTAGACGAGAAAAATAAAGAAAAGGCAAAATGACGCAATGATGACTGAAAATCCACAACTAATTGAAGACCCCCCCATCTCCCATTAAAAGACATGTTAAGTGGAAGATGGCACGCACTAGGCGATATAGGCAGATGACATCTCAGGTGGCACAAGAAATATCTGATAAAATTGTGAGTTGCTAGTTCAATTTTAATTACAATAATTTTAATTTTGGCTTAATTGGTTATTTATGTTTGACTTAAAATTACTATTATTTTCATGTAGGACTCGTTGGAAGAACAGATGACACAGGGTTCATTTGTCCCCAGGGTCATGACGACATACTTAACACGACCATAGGAAGACCAGATCATGGAGGTCGTGTTTGTGCAGCGAGGTCTGGGGTCACAATTACTCAATACTATGGGAGGACATCACGTGCCTCCACTACGTCATCCATCTCCATCTCCCAAGAACAGTTGGCTGAAATAATTGGAAGCATTAGGGAACAAGTGAGGAATGAGATTGAAGAAGAAAAGAGGCAAAGTATAGAGGCATGGAAAAAGGAGTTGAAGGAAGCCATGATTATTGAGATGTCGCAAAAGGGATCGCAGGTCTCAGCATCTACTCACGTGGATATAAATGTCTTAGGTGCACGCGTGAGCACTAAGGAAAGCAATGCTGAAATTGGTGTGAACCCATCTAGGGAAGAACAACTTTGTGATGTCACACCGACTATGGGGTTGTAGGTCCAACGTCAAGATTCTACACAGCTAGTGGCGTTGGGAAAAATATATCATGGAGCCTCTACCATACATTGCATGGCATATGCATATGATGTCGTAAGGGTTAGCATTGACAAAGTAATTGACGATGAAGCTGAAGTCCCGTTCCCAACATTCGAAATTAAGTATGTCAGGTAGGCCCTTAACACATTCATTGCATGGCCAACACCTCTTGTAAAACTGGTATCAGATGAGGTAGTATCCTTTATGTTTTGGAACTAAATACCTTTTTACATGTATATACAAAACTTATTAAAATTTGTGTAATTCATATTTGTTTGCATTATCAAGGATTCAACCATTAGTCCAAAGAAAGTCACCGAAGCTGTTGACGGGGTCAAAGATGTTGTTGTGCATGACCCCTTGCGTGAGTTGATTGAGAGCCTGGTTGACATTTATGACAAGCCTGTTCAGTTTGTGTGAGATGGTGGTAAATTTGGGATTCCAAATGTAGATTCATCGTTGTTCTTAACATATGTTGATGTCAACGAAATAACAATAGGCGACAAATGCTTGAACATAGCCATACTTTAGTTGTGGACCATGTAAGTAAAATTCATTTGTGACTATTAAATCCATATTGTTGTGCCATATACCTCATGTTGAGTTATTTGACCAAATCTGCAAATTAGGTATATGGATGAGTGGAGTGATAGCTTGGGTCATGGATCGGTGTATGGATTCCTTGAGTCTCAATCAATACACAATGCGAAGGACAAACGTGGGCAATGTGAAGAATATATTGGAAAATGGCTTAAGGAATCGCAACGACAAGTGTACTTAGGAGCTTATCTGAATCAGTAAGTAAAATATATTTAGGCTATGCTATAACGAATTTTGTGTTACTCATACATATCTGTTGTGTCAATTGCAGGGCCCATTGACAACTGGTTGTTTTGTGTCATACAAACAATGTGGTGGTCTGGTTTTGTTCGGTGCGTAAAAGGCCTGATGTTCATATAAAAACTGCAATTAACAAGTTAAGTAATATATTTGAAGTGTTGGACAAGTGGCCTCAAATATCTTAAGAAGAGGGGGGGGGGTTGAATTAAGATATCACAAATTATTTCCCCAATTAAAATTTTATCTCACTTTCTATTCAAGTTATAAATTCCCTTAATAATGAACTTCTTAAATACTGATTCTAATGGAACAATTTGAATATGAATATAAGACAATAATAAATATAGGAGTTTAAGGGAAGAGAAAATGCAAACTCAGATTTATACTGGTTCGGCCACACCCTTGTGCCTACGTCCAGTCCCCAAGCAACCCGCTTGAGAGTTCCACTATCTTGTAAAAGCCTATTACAAGATCTGAACCACACAAGGACAACCCTTCCTTTGTGTTCAGATTTCTTTACAACAAGAGACCCTCGGTCTCTTAATCCTTTTTTCAGAATAAAGAAGAAGAGAAGAAGTAATTTCTCTTGAAAGAGATAGATTGAACAATTTGAGCACTCAAATAATTCCTTATTGAATCACAAGTGTTTTGGCCAAGGAATTTGTAAGAGGATAAAACGATTTTGCTTTTTAAGAGGATAAGACCTTTTTGTTCTCAGAAACTCTTAGCAAATTCGTGTCTCAAGTCACATATATATAGGCCTTTGATAGCCATTCAAGAACCACATAAAAAGATGTGACTGTTGAGAATATTTTCTGAAAATCTGCTCTGGTAATCGATTACAGTATTTGTGTAATCGATTACAAGCTTTAAAATTTGAATTAAAACGTTCAATAACTGCTGGTAATCGATTACCATATATGTGTAATCGATTACACAGTGCAAATTTTGAATTCAAATTTTAGTAGCTGTTGTAAATCAGTTTTGGCCACTGGTAATCGATTACATCCTCTGGTAATCGATTACCAGAGAGTAAATCTCTTGAAAAAGACTTTTTAACTTAAATTTCTTGGCCAAACCTTTTGCTACTTCAATAGGAATTCCCTTCCTATTTTAATATACTCTTTCTAAGACTCTAGAAACTGTCTTGATCATCCATCTTGAATATCTTTGTCTTGAATAAAGCTTTGAGAAACACGTAACCCTTTGGCAAGCTTTCCCTTTGGCACCATCAAAACATTCAGCTTGATCCTTTGTCTACAATCTCCCCCTTTTTGATGATGACAATCCTGAAATCAAGACAAGCTATATACAAGATGATAGCACGTTCACACAACCCTTACTCCCCCTATCTTTTGGCATGTATGCCTAACTTTTCTTAATGATTAATTTCTAATTGATTTCTAACCCAAGTTCTCTCCCCCTTTGGCAACATCAAAAAGAACGAAGTACATGGGCATCAATATCAAAGTATAAAGGATAACCAATCAATCTCACAAATAAGACACAATAAAACCAGAATTCAAAACAATTTAAAACCAAAACCACAAAGTATCAAAACACAAAATCTGAAATCCAAATATGACAAGATAAATAAAGTACTGAACATAATGATCTAAGTTGCATAGCCAAAATACACAGCTTAAAAGAGACATATAATTAGAAACTAAAATCTAAGAAGGTGGAGGTGGTGGTGGAAGATCGAAACTCTGGCGAATGTAACCTACATCCTCTTCAAGCTGTGTGAGGCAAATATCCATGCCGACAAAGCGTGTATCCAATGAGTCGAAACGTTCACCAACATAAGAACGAAGACCTCGTAATTCGGTAAGGACTTCATTCATGAGTGCAGAATCATCACGCTGAGGAAGAGGTGAAGGAGTACGCTCATCTTGAGGATGGAGTGCGTCTTTCTTCAGCCATTGACCATTCCGATCCTTACGGTAACCAAAAGAAGTCACTGCACCAACACCAATTGCAAAGGAACACTTGACTTGAACAAATGGTTCATCATCAAGCGGAATTTGAAAATGACGCAGAAACAAAGTTATCAATTGTGGGTAAGGTAGAGGTGCATTGGCCCGTAATGCCTTATGCATTCGGTACCGAACCAAATGGGCCCAGTCGATCTGACAACCGGTGAGAAAAGCCCACATCAGAATCAAATCCTCCTTAAAGGCTTGTGCTAAGTTTGAAGAGCGGGGAAGCAAAATTCTAACAATTATATAGTGCATGATGCGATTATCAAATGTGAATGACCCGGCCAGCAATCTACCGGTCATTTCAGCCTGGTCATTGCAGACCATACGGCGAGCATCATGACTAGAATAATCAAACTTCCAGTCATCAACAATGGTGCCCTCAAAAGGTGCACCTTGACTGGGTAAATGAGTTAAAGAAAAGAATAATGACTGATCAATGATCATAGGAATACCATGCACCTCAGAGGAAATAATGCCATCCTGAATTTTCAAATTGCAGTAGAAGACCTTTACAAGTTCAGGATAATGTGGCAGTTTTAATGACATGAAATCAACAAGACCAGAATTTTGAAACACTTGATAGCAATCAAACGTTTCATCATTAAAGAACTCTACGTCTAGGTACTTAGGGTCTAAGATGATTCTAGAAGAAAATTGAGAGAGGTACCATAGACACTGATCATCGGAAGAAAACAATGTGGATGATCGTGGAGATGATAAAGATGGATGAATAGGTGCTGTGGATGCTTCAGATGGTCCGTGGCGGCGATGGGCAGCAGCAGCGGCGGTGGAGGATGATCCCTTTCTCTTCTTCGATGGCTCTGCCATTTGATGAAGTTTTAGTGGATTTTAATCGGTGGAAGTGAAAAAGGAGTGAAAAAGAGGAAGATTGGGCTTTACGGGACGTGATTTGGTGAAGAATTGAGTGAGATACGAAGATTTGAAGTTTTAGGTATGGAGGAGGCGTGAGGGGAGGCCGTGGCTGCGCATCAACTCTGATTTCGTGAGTATTTATAGACGAGGACGAGTTGTAATCGATTACAAGGCTTGGTAATCGATTACAGGAGTAATGAGCCTTCTGGTAATCGATTATAGGATGTTGTAATCGATTAGAGGCTGTTTGTTCTTGTGTAATCGATTACAATGGATGGTAATCGATTACCAGAACATAACCTAGGCTAGTTTCTTAAAAAAAATCTATGTCTATGCTAAACACATCTAATATGATTAATCATCACTACTAATGCACTTAAATCAATCATTCAACTATAAAACACACAGGAATACATAAATTCTATCATAATAACAAGAATTTAAACAAAATCAATCAAAGTAACATATAAACAATCAATCATAAGAGTAAATTAATCAATCAATCCTAAACATTACCTATCCAAATCACTAAGGTCTAAAAGGCCTAATTCTCTTCTTATTGAAAAGAATATATCCTTTGGGAGAGGTTTTGTAAAGATATCAGCAAGCTGATTCTTTGTATCAACAAACTCTAGCAAACAATCTCCCTTTAGAACATGGTCTCTTAGAAAATGGTGCCTAATTTCTATATGTTTCGTTCTAGAATGTTGTACAGGGTTTTTGGATAGATTTATGGCACTAGTGTTATCACACCTAATAGGTATTCGATCAAGAAGGATACCATAGTCAGATAATTGTTGCTTCATCCATAAAATCTGTGCACAACAACTGCCGGCAGAGATATATTCTGCTTCAGCAGTGGATAAAGCAACACTGTTTTGTTTCTTACTATGCCATGAGACAAGAGCGGATCCAATGAATTGACAAGTTACACTTGTACTTTTTCTATCAGTTTTAGATCCGGCAAAGTCAGAATCAGAATATCCTATTAAGTTACATGTTGAGTTCTTAGGATACCATAATCCTAAATTGATTGTACCTAAATGATTCTCTTTACTGCACTCAAATGTGATTGTTTGGGGTTGGATTGAAACCTAGCACACATGCATACACTAAACATAATATCAGGTCTACTAGAAGATATATAAAGAAGAGATCCGATCATACCTCGATACTGTTTCATGTCTATAGATTGACCAGATTCATCTTTATCTAAGTAACAGCTAGTGCTCATCGGTGTAGCCATGTGTTTTGCACTTTCCATACCAAATCTTTTGATCAATTCCTTGCAGTACTTGGCTTGATTGATGAATATACCTTCTTGAGTTTGCTTGATTTGTAATCCCAGGAAGTACTTTAGTTCTCCCATCATTGACATTTCAAATTCACTTTGCATATCAAGGGAAAACTCCTTGCACAATGAATCATTAGTAGATCCAAAAATTATATCATCAACATATATTTGAACCAACAAAATATCATTATGCTTTCTCTTTATGAACAATGTGGTATCCACTTTTCCTCTAGAAAATTCTTTTTCTAGGAGAAAATTGCTTAAACGTTCATACCATGCCCTAGGGGCTTGTTTCAAACCATAAAGAGCCTTTTGCAATTTATAAACATGATTTGGTTTATCCGGGATTTCAAAACCTGGGGGTTGTTCAACATATACTTCTTCTTGAATTAAGCCATTTAGAAAAGCACTTTTAACATCCATTTGATAGAGCTTAAAATTCATTATGGATGCATATGCTAAGAGCATTCTAATGGCTTCTAATCTTGCAACTGGAGCATATGTTTCTTCATAGTCTATTCCCTCTTCTTGATTATACCCTTTTGCTACTAACCTAGCCTTATTTCTAATAATTATGCCATGTTCATCTAATTTATTTCTAAAAACCCATTTTGTTCCTATGACAGGATCATTTTCAGGTTTTTCTACTAGTTTCCACACATTGTTTCTTTCAAATTGATTCAGTTCTTCTTGCATGGCAATTATCCAGTTATCATCTACTATGGCTTCTTTTATATTTTTAGGTTCAATCATAGATACAAAAGCCATATTATTGCATAAATCTTTAAGAGAATGTCTAGTTGTTACCCCTTTTGAGATATCACCAATAATGTTGTCGAGGGGATGATCTCTTGAGGCTTTCCATTCTCTTGGAAGTTCATTATTTGCTCTAACTCCATTATCTTGAGAATCCTCATTGCTTCCTTCATCTTTTTCTTTAGAGTCATTTCCATGAATATGTGTATCTTCTAAGGAATCTGAAATATCATTTAAAAGATCCTTCCTTGGAAGAATGGCATTAGACTCATCAAAGGAAACATGCATAGACTCTTCAATTGTCATTGTTCTTTTATTATATATTCTATAAGCTTTACTATGCAGAGAATATCCAAGAAAAATACCTTCATCTGACTTAGCATCAAATTTTCCTAAGTTATCTTTTCCATTATTCAATACAAAACATTTACAACCAAAGATATGAAGATGTGAGATGTTTGGTTTTTTGCCATTGAACAATTCATATGTAGTTTTCTTTAAAATGGGTCTTATTAAAGCCCTATTTAAAATGTAGCATGCAGTGTTAACGGCTTCAGCCCAAAAGTATTTTGGAAGAGGAGTATCATTTAATAAAGTTCTAGCAATCTCTTCCAAAGATCTATTTTTCCTTTCAACAACACCATTTTGTTGAGGGGTTCTTGGTGTAGAAAAGTTATGCTCAATCCCATGCTTATCACAAAATAATTCAAATTCTTTATTTTCAAACTCACCCCCATGATCACTCCTAATAGATATAATCTTGAGATTTTTCTTATTTTGAATGATTTTTGCAAGTTTTCTAAATGCTTGAAATGCATCATTCTTATGAGTGATAAAAAGAGTCCATGTGTATCTAGAATAATCATCAACTATAACAAGAGCATAGTAACTTCCTCCAAAACTCATGATTCTGGAAGGACCAAACAAATCCATATGTAGTAATTGTAAGGGTTGAGTAGTTGAAACAATGTTTTTAGATTTGAAAGAAATTCTAGTTTGTTTTCCTTTTTGACATGCATCACATAGCCTATCTTTTTCAAATCTTAGTTTTGGCAAACCAACAACTAAATCTTTTGATATTAATCTATTTAAGTGTTCCATGTTTATATGTGCAATCCATTTATGCCACAACCATGGATCATCATCTTTACTAAGAAAACATTGATTATTATCTAGTTTTTGACTTAAGTCTATCATGTAAACATTGTTGACTCTAAACCCTATATGCTTTATATTCGTATCATGTTTATGTTCAATGACACACTTTTGAGAATCAAATGATACCAGATAGCCTTTGTCATATAATTGACTCACACTAAGCAGACTATGTTTAAGACCTTCAACAAGTAGAACATTTTCAATGGAGGTTGATGAATTTGTACCTATTTTTCCAACTCCAAGAATTCTACCTTTGTTGTTGTCACCATAAGTTACATGTCCGCTTTTCTTGGGAGGGATATGTGTGAATTTTGATTTGTCTCCCGTCATATGTTTTGAGCATCCGCTATCTATGTACCACTTTTTCCTCAAGGGTTCCTACAAAATCAAGGTTGTAACTTAGGTACCCAAACTTTATTGGGTCCTTGTGTGTTAGTATGAATAACAGATCCTTTTGGGACCCAAATCATTTTAATATTGTTACAATTTCTTCTAAAATAGCATGTAGATGTGCCATTCCCTTTTCTTCCACAGTAAAAACATGTGATAGAACTAGAATTATATTTTTGTGTGGAAATAGAGAAGTTTTTTTGAAATTTTTGTTGTTTTTCAGATTTATATCCTAGTCCAGCCTTATTAGAGGCATGTCTTTGTTTTCCTAATATGACATCTAAATTATTTTTACTATAAGAAAATTTTGCAAGTGAGTTTTTCAACTCTTTAATTTCTTTTTCATACTTTTCACAACAACTACAAGAATCTAACATTTTCTTGTCAGAAATAGTAGAGATATGAAATTTTTCATTTGGTTTAGAAATTGAGACTTCATTTCTAAGATGATCTAATTCTTTGTTTAATTTTGAAATTTCATTTTCTAAATTTGAAATTGTTTTCTTAGAAGATGAAACTAACTTAGCAAGTTTAATTGACTCTTTATGCAGATCAGCAAATGCATCTTGCAATTCATCAAAAGAAATAGATAAGTTATTTGAAGATGTTACCTCTTCATCACTTTCATAACTTTTAGCCATAAGGCAGAGGTTTATCTCTTCATTTTCTGAATCTTCAGAAGATTCCATATCGTTTTCATCCCATGTAATGTAAGCTTTCTTCAATTTCTTTTCACTAACATTTTTCTTTTCAGACTTCTCCATCTTTTTCTTGAAGATGGGACAATCAACCCTCAGATGTCCAGGTTGATTGCACTCAAAGCATTTTAGAGTAGAGGATGAAGTTTCTGTCCTTCTTTTAGATTTAAAATTGGGTCGCTTTTGATTTCCTTTGACTCTCAGAAATTTGTTGAACCTTTTTACAAAAAGACTAATATCTTCATCATTATCCAAGTCAATTGAATCTTCTTTATCACTGTCTTCTTGGATTGCAGATGAGGCTTTAAGAGCGATTCCCTTCTTCTTCTTATCAGTTTCTTCATGTTGATTTAATCTCAATAATTCCATTTCATGCTCCTACAATTTTCCAAATAACGTAGCAAGAGACATACTAGATAAATCTTGAGATTCTGTGATGGCTGTTACCTTTGGTTGCCATTCTCTATTAAGACATCTTAAAACTTTATTTACTAGATCTTCATTTTGAAAAGTTTTTCCTAGAGATGCAAGATGATTAACTATGTGTGTGAACCTCTTTTGCATGTCTTGTATACTTTCATTTACATTCATCCTAAACAGTTCATATTCACGAGTTAATGTATTTATCCTAGATCTTTTAACATCTGTTGTGCCTTCATGTGTTACTTGTAGTGTATCCCACATATCCTTAGCACTTTTACAATTTGAAACCCTAAAGTATTCATCTATTCCTAGGGCAGATGTAATAATATTTTTGGCCTTTAAATTATATTGTATTAATCTTGTTTCTTCCTCATTCCAATCTGCTCTAGGTTTTTCTATTGTTGCACTTCCGGCCACTATAGAGGGAACATAAGGTCCTTGTTCTATGGCTTCCCAAATATTTAAATCTATTGCCTCTATAAAGATTTGCATGCGGGTTTTCCAGTAGTGGTAACCCACTCCATTAAAGATGGGAGCTCTATTTATAGAATTTCCCTCAGGAAACAAGTAGTTTGATGAGGCCATAATTCTTGAAGCTTCTAAACTTTATACAAGAATGAAGCTCTGATACCACTTGTTGGACAAGTGGCCTCAAATATCTTAAGAAGGGGGGGGGGGTTGAATTAAGATATCACAAACTATTTCCCCAATTAAAATTTTATTTCACTTTCTATTCAAGTTATAAATTCCCTTAATAATGAACTTCTTAAATACTGATTCTAATGGAACAATTTGAATATGAATATAAGACAATAATAAATAAAGGAGTTTAAGGGAAGAGAAAATGCAAACTCAGATTTATACTGGTTCGGCCACACCCTTGTGCCTACGTCCAGTCCCCAAGCAACCCGCTTGAGAGTTCCACTATCTTGTAAAAGCCTATTACAAGATCTGAACCACACAAGGACAACCCTTCCTTTGTGTTCAGATTTCTTTACAACAAGAGACCCTCGGTCTCTTAATCCTTTTTTCAGAATAAAGAAGAAGAGAAGAAGTAATCTCTCTTGAAAGAGATAGATTGACCAATTTGAGCACTCAAATAATTCTTTATTGAATCACAAGTGTTTTGGCCAAGGAATTTGTAAGAGGATAAAACGATTTTGCTTTTTAAGAGGATAAGACCTTTTTGTTCTCAAAAACTCTTAGCAAATTTGTGTCTCAAGTCACATATATATAGGCCTTTGATAGCCATTCAAGAACCACATAAAAAGATGTGACTGTTGAGAATATTTTCTGAAAATCTGCTCTGGTAATCGATTACAGTATTTGTGTAATCGATTACAAGCTTTAAAATTTGAATTAAAACGTTCAATAACTGCTGGTAATCGATTACCATATATGTGTAATCGATTACACAGTGCAAATTTTGAATTCAAATTTTAGTAGCTGTTGTAAATCAGTTTTGGCCACTGGTAATTGATTACCAGAGAGTAAATCTCTTGAAAAAGACTTTTTAACTTAAATTTCTTGGCCAAAACTTTTGCTACTTCAATAGGAATTCCCTTCCTATTTTAATATACTCTTTCTAAGACTCTAGAAACTGTCTTGATCATCCATCTTGAATATCTTTGTCTTGAATAAAGCTTTGAGAAACATGTAACCCTTTGGCAAGCTTTCCCTTTGGCATCATCAAAACATTCAGCTTGATCCTTTGTCTACATGAAGTTGTTCAACATCTTTTTTAGATGGATACATAAATTGTGACCGTTATATTTAAATGATATTAATCTTCCAATGCAGTGCATTTAAGGCATTAAAGACGACTGATGACAACAAAGTTCCTCAAACTACACCCCAGTGAAGGTTAGTCCCACTTGAAACAATGTTTGCAAATTAAAATGTTATTAAACATGTTAATACAAACAGTCAATTCTTTTTCCCATTTAATGTAGAGTCACGTTCAATGCGAAGGCTATGAGTGTGGGTATTATGTGATGCATTGGATGTAACAAAATGAACCAAGTCCTCAAACCAATTCAAGTCTTCAAACCAAGACCTCATTCATTGAACTTCATTTTTTTATTTTATTATTATTTTTTGAACGTGAACAGTAGCAATTGAAAGCAATTGAAAAATAAAGCAACAATTAGGCAATATATGTATACATCATCAAGCATGGCCAATAAAAACATATCATCCAATGAAACATACCCCCCCCCCCCCCCTCACACTTATTCACAAAACAATTCCAAAGCTCCAAAATTCCTTAAGGGTAGGGTGAAATCATGGTTTTTCACTTAAGGCTTGTAATGAGCTTCAAAACAAAGAAAGGGGAACATAGGCTCAAAGGGGCTATCAAAGGAATTAATTCAGGATAGGCTCATTTGGCTAGAGGCTTATAAGAATAAAATGCCTAAATTATCTCCCAACATGCATGTGAAGCAAGAAGTATCAACAAGAGTCAAGCCAAGGCTATTGTGCAAGCAATTAATGGGGGCAAAACACACCGAATAAAATAGATGGTGATGGCTCAAATTCTCACCAAGGGTAAATCTATCACCTTCAATTCGAACTTTCAAAACTAACTTTACATGCAGAGAAAAACAAGGATTTCAATTCACAAAATGCCAAGAAACTCCTATTTCAAAAACAATTACCCAATACTTGTACATAACCTATAATTCAAAGAGAACATGCAATGTTGTACACAAAACACAAAACCAAAATAACAAAATTAACCTAGAAAACCTAACAAAATTAAACTAGAAAACCTAATAAAATTAAACTAGAATACCCAACAAAATTAAAGAACAATTTTCTCCCCCCCCTTACACTTAAACAGCACGTTGTCCTCAATGTAGCATAATCATAAGATCAAGAACAATCAAAGTAATCAATAAATTTGGACAAGTGCAATAAAAGTAAAGAAGGAGACAGAAAAAGAAAACTCCCTAAGTCATGACGGAAGAGAAGTAGGGTGAAGTAAGGAGGTCTCTTCCACCACTACATCCACTAAGGAGGGATTTGTGAGGAATGGTTTCAGTCGGTGTCCATTGACCTTGAAGCTCTTATCTGTGGATTCACTTTTGATCTTAGCTGTACCATAGGGAAAAACATTAGTCACCACAAAAGGACCAATCCACTTTGACCTCAACTTACCATTCATGAGTCCGAGTCTAGAGTTATACAATAAAACTTTCTATCCAACCACAAAGTCCTTCTTAGCTATCAAGCTGTCATGGAACTTCTTGGTCTTCTCCTTGTAGAATTTGGAACTCTCATAGGCTTCTAAACGGATCTCATCTAGCTCACTTAGTTGCAACTTCCTTTCCTCTCCAGCCTGATCAATAGAGAAGTTACAGGTCTTTACAGCCCAATAGGCTTTGTGCTCTATCTCTACAGGAAGATGACATGCCTTGCCAAAGACAACCCGATAAGGAGACATTCCTATGGGTGCTTTGTAGGCAGTCCTATGCGCCCAAAGAGCATCATCCAGCTTGGTGCTCCAATCCTTTCTGTTCGGCTGCACAATCTTCTCTAAGATCCTTTTTATCTCCCTGTTTGAAATCTCAGCTTGCCCATTAGTTTATGGGTGGTAAGGTGTGAAAATTTTGTGCACGATCCCATACTTTTTGAGCAAGACATACATGGATCTGTTACAAAAATGGGTGTCTTGATCACTAACGATGACTCTCGGGACTCCAAACCTGTAAAACAGATTAGATCTAACAAAATCTACAACAACCTTAGCATCGTTAGTTCTGGTGGGTTTGGCTTCCACCCATTTTGAAACATAACCAACAACAAGGAGAATATAAACAAAACCGAAAGAGACGAGGAAAGGCCCCATAAAATCTATACCCCAGACATCAAACACCTCACAAAATAACACGGGTTGTTGAGGCATTTGTAGTCTCCATGATGGTGAGCCGCCTGCTCTCTGACAAGGCTCACAAGTGCTACAGATTCTCCACGCATCCTTGAAGATGGTGGGCCAATAGAAACCACAGTCAAGCACCTTGCGAGTTGTCCTCTATATGCCAAGATGACCACCTGGTGCGGAAGAATGACAGAATTGTAGGACTGAGTTAATCTCATGGTCTGGAATGCATCTCCTAATAACCTGGTCACTGCACACAAATAGGGGTCATCCCAAATATAATGCTTAGCATCGCTCTTAATTTTATCATTTTGAACTTTAGATGCTAAGGGATGAAAACAGAAGCAACCAAATAATTCACAATATTAGCAAACCAGGGAGTGGGGAAGGAATCAGAAATACTATACAAAATGTACAAATGGTCATCCGAAAAATCATCCCAAATGGGTGAGTCCTCAGATGCATGCTCAATCCTACTCAGATGGTCAGCCACGAGGTTCTGTGCACCACTCTGATCAGGGATCTCTAAATCAAACTCTTGGAGCCAAAGCATCCACCTGATCAATCTAGGCTTTGATTCAGCCTTCTTCAGTCGGTACTTTAGAGCTGCATGGTCAGTATAAACAATAACACAAGTACCAAGCAAATATGAACATAATTTTTCAAGAGCAAAAACTATCGCTAATAGCTCCTTCTCTGTGGTAGTGTAATTTGCTTGAGCAGCATCCAAAGTTCTGGAAGCGTAGTAGATCACTCGAGGCAGCTTATCAATCTTTTGAGCAAGGACAACCCCCAATGCGTAATTGGATGCATCGCACATTAGCTCAAATGGGGTTGTCCAATCAGGTGCCTGAATGATAGGGGTGGTAGTCACTGCACGCTTGAGGCAATCAAAAGCCTCTTTGCACCGGTCATCAAAATCAAACTTCACCTCCTTTTGCAGCGGATTGGATAGTGGAAGGGCCACTTTGCTAAAATCCTTGATAAAGCGCCTATAAAACCCTGCATGACCAAGAAAAGAACGAACCTCTCGCACGCAAGAGGGGTAAGGTAATTGTGAGATAACATCTATTTTTGCAGGGTCTACCTCTATGCCCCTACTGGAAATGATATGCCCTAAAACTATACCTTGTTCTACCATGAAGTGACATTTTTCAAAATTCAGTACAAGGTTAGTTTCAATGCATCTACTAAGAACTCTATCCAAACTATCCAAACATGTATCAAAAGAGGATCCATAAACAGTAAAATCATCCATAAACACCTCTATGCAAGTCTCTAAAAAATCACTGAAAATGCTAAGCATACACCGCTGGAAGGTACCAGGGGTGTTGCATAGGCCAAAGGGCATTCTCCTATAGGCAAAAGTGCCAAAGGGACAGGTGAATATGGTTTTTTCTTGATCCTCAGGAGCAATATGAATTTGTAAATGACCAAAAAAACCATCAAGAAAACAGTAATGAGACTTACCTGCCAAGCGCTCAAGCATTTGATCAATGAAAGGCAGAGGAAAATGATCTTTTTTGGTTACCTGGTTCAGCCTCCTATAATCAATGCAGACTCGCCAGATGTTTTGCACTCTTGTGGGGATAAGCTCATCCTTTTCATTCTTGATCACTGTGAGGCCTGTCTTCTTAGGAACCACTTGGATTGGACTCACCCACTGGTTGTCAGAAATGGGGTAGATGATTCCAGCTTGTAAGAGCTTGGTCATTTCCTTTTTCACCACATCTAGAATAACGGGGTTGAGTTGCCGTTGTGGCTGCCTCACTGGCTTAGCTCCATCCTCTAAAAGTATCCTATGCATGCAGGTAGATGGGCTAATACTAGGAATGTCTGCTAAAGTCCATCCAATGGCTTTCTTGTGCTTCTTTAGAACTAGCAACAACTTCTCCTCTTGCTCAGCAGCAAGGGAGTCAGAGATGATCACTGGAAATTTTTCCTTGTCCTCCAAGTAAGCATATTTGAGGGTTGTTGGTAAAGGCTTCAACTCTGGTGTAGGTGGTGGCTGAATAGTGGGCGGAACCAAGGTAGGAGAAGAAGAAGGTTCCTTAGCCTGTACCTCATAAAACAAGTCAAAAGTATATGTACTTCCTGCAACATGGTTAGTGCATTCTAACTCTAAAAAATCAACATCAAGAGGTACAACACCCAGAAAATCAGAACCAGACTCAAATTCAAATTCACTCTCAGCATAAAAATCAGATACAGGATCAGATTCAAACTCAGATTCAGATTCAATGCATAAGGAGTGACAAGTATGCAGATCAGATAAAAATGGATGTTTCCTACCATGAAGAACATAATCAAAATCAAACATATAATCATAAAAAATCTGATCAATTATCTCAGCACGAAAAATAGAATGATCCTCAGATGGATGTTTCATGGCATCAAGAATGTTAAAATGAACAACAATATCACCAAATTCCATAGACAATGTGCCAGCATAAACATCTATCTTGGTTCGGGCTATTTTCATAAATGGCCTGCCTAAAATAATTGGAACTGAACCATGGGAAAATCCATCTTCCATATTAAGAACATAAAAATCAATAGGAAAAATAAGTTCACCAACCCAAACCAGCACATCCTCTATGAAACCTGCAGGGTGAGCAACACTTCTATTTGCCAAATGAATCACCACATTTGTAGATTACAAATGTCATACCCTAATTTCGTCCGGGGATTATTACTTGATGACATGCAATAAATGAAAGTCCCGAGACGTCTCAGAAATCCAAAAGGAAGCAGGCTTGCGTGATCCGTGAAATTCCGTAGTGTGGCGGAAGTCGGAAAGAGGTGTTTTTGTGCAATACGTGAGTTTCCGTAACTTCTTCGAAAGGTAAAAAAGAGTAAATACATAATCCGTAAGGATTCGTAACCTTACGGAAGGAAAATAAGTATCGTTACGAAATTTGTAAAGTTTCGTAACGTTACTGAAAAAGAATTACAAAAGAATATAAAAGGGGGTGCATTTAGTAAAAAGGGGGGGTGCAAATAGCAACCAGGCCCACTTGGGCCCTCCAGAAGATTCCTCTAGAAGGCTGTTGCTTCTGGAGGAAGCAACCTTGCTCGCCTGGGCGAGCTGGGCGGCAAGCTTCTCCCCTATTTTGCTATAAATAGGGGGAGAAGTGAAGAAGAAAAAGGTTCAGCCCCTTAGGCACTTCTCTCTCTTTCGAATTTGCTGAGGAAAATTATTTCCGTGAAGAAAATCCAAGCCGAGGCGCTTCCGTAACGTTTCCGTGAGTAATTACGCGAAGATTCTCGACCGTTTTTCAAGATCCATCGTTCGTTCTTCGTTTTCTTCAGTCTTCAACGGGTAAGTACCTCAAACCAAGCTTTTCAATTCATTATATGTACCCGTGGTGGTCCACATTGTGTTTCATGTATTTTCATTTTCGTTTTCATTTACTTTTTATACCCCCTTTTGACGTGCTTAAGCCATTTATTTAAGTCATTTCTCGCTTAATCTAAAAATAAAATAAATTTCCACCGATCGTTTGAATTGCATCATCCGTTAATTTCGGTTAAAATGCCGTAACCATGTTGGAAATCAAAAAAGAGGTAAAATAATAATATAATAATAAAAAAATACCTTTTAGTAAAGTAAAGCGAAAAATCAATCGGACATTTTTTCTTTGGGATTTCTCATTCTTAATTGAATTGACTAATAACTAAAGTGAAACTAAGACTAAAATCAACTCGCCTAGTCAAGCTCGTCCACAAAAATAGGGTTTTGAGAGTTTATTATTTCAATTTCTTACAAGTAAAATGGATCATTTTTAAGGTCCAACGCCTTAAAATGATCACCTTTCAAAGTAAAAGAATCACTTGATTCACGCATAAGAAAGAACTACGTAGGTCTGATTTCCTCTCCAAAGGAGGGTACGTAGGAGCAAAAGCCCCACTTTTGTCGACCTCAAAAAATAGAAAGAAATAAAAGTTAAGGTAACACAATTTCCACAATTCTAAAAAATAGGTTGTTGTCCTTCGAGACAAACGTAAGAGGTGCTAATACCTTCCTCAAGCGTAAATACAACTCCCGAACTTAGAATTTTCATTTTGACCGGTTTCCTTCGGTTTTTCCGACGTTTTCCACAAATAAACGTTGGTGGCGACTCCGCGCATCTTTCCTCCTTTGGGAAGCGCACCCGTGAGCCTCGCCCTCGGTCGCCCGCGAAGGGCACGTTGCGACAGTTGGCGACTCCGCTGGGGATTTTTCTTTGTGAGTTAGGCCTATTTTAGGAATTGTCGAATGGTGAACTTTGGGTGTGCTTTTATTGAACTGTGTAAAATGTAAATAACTGTGGTCTATTTCGCATTCTTTACACTGCATTCTAAGGACCCACGGGTTTGAGTAAAAAAGGGGCCCTATACCTGGGTTCATGGGAATTTAAGGAGTGGAGGTGAATCTATCATCATGCTAGGTCTCCGACTTGCTTGATAATAGTGAAACCTCGTCTAGAGCTTTCTCTCTTTATAATGTGTTGTCGCTGGTATTCCATACCGCCACAATATTATTATCTTGAGTGATGATACCTCTAGAAAACAGCCGTGTGAGTTATGAATTGTTGGGGAGTAGTTATTAGAGACCCCTAGATAGTGTCCTATAGGTTCCCAAATAGGGGCAAAGAGCAAACACGCGCCGTGCCATTCGTTCTCATGCATTTTTTGGTAAATAGCACTAGTTTATAGTTTTGCTAGTGATGTTTGGTTTCTTTAGAGTAATACGTAACCTTTTTAATACTACGTTGAGGCGCCATCATGCCCAAAACGTAGCATTAAAATTGGATCTTTTTGGTCTCGTATATGTAAATTACCCCTTTGTTGTCTTTTCTCCCCGTGTTATGCTTTTGCGCGTCTACATCATGTCGTCACGCACGCGTTGTATGTTGGTATCGTCTTTTGTCATGGGAAGTCGGAAGATCCATATCGTCTTCTTAACTGCAGACATGGGACACTGCGCCCCCGAATGCACAAGTAAGGAGAGATGATTTTCCGGGCTCTCGTGTCCGTAAATGCATTCATATCATGCATCGCATAAGCATCTCTTCATGGCATCATAACGAACATATCGTTCCTACATTCGTCCGTTATCATATTCCAGCATCACATTTTGCATGAGTCATTGCATCATCATGCATATGCGTTCAAAAAACTTTTTTGATCTACAAATTGCATACTAATTGTTTTCATGTTTGCTCATGCGTGACCCTTGTGTTTTCCCCTGCAAGACAAAAACAAAAAAAGAAAGCGCGAAAATTCACGCTGCATTCTTAGTTGCATGTGTTAGGTACCATGAGCCAACCATGTTGGGATCATAAACCCATTTCTAAAAAAAAAAACACAAACAACAAAACAAAATGATTGAACATGGTACCTAATGCATGTTTAACTAAGATAGGATGTTTCTTCGGGCATCTCAATCTCATAATTACATTTTCCATACATTGCATGCGTATTCTCGAGTCTTTCATCCCTATGAAATGTTGTTGAAGTATTGGCGATCAAAATTGCCATTCTCTGGGTTATGGGGTTGAACCAAGCTCGTGCTTTTACGAAAAGGTTCATCGAGTCAAGTTGAAGTATGGAAGTAACCATCTTGCAAAAAATTGGGGCAAAAGATGGATCGTGTTACATCGCTCCTTCGTCTACTGCCAAACACATTTAGGGCTGTCAATGTCCCTGTTACTTCCAGTTTCACCTTGATGGAGATGTCATGGACCATGTTGAAAATCTAAATTGATTCAACCCCATATCCTATGTAAAAATTCGCAATACTTCAATTGTGCATCATTCGCATACATCCATGTTGTTCATTGGTTGCATTGCTCATTGCATTCTTTCCTTGAAAAGAAAAAGAAAACCTAATCATTGTTATAAAAAAGAAAAAAAAAGAAAAAAAACATGCTTTACGGTGCCCTCACTGAACCTGTGCTAGAGCTAGAGTAATGGGTAAAGAGGAGGAGGTACAAGAGTAGATGAAGGCCGACATGAAGGCCATGAAAGAGCAAATGGCCATGATGATCATGAAGAAGATAATGGAAGCCAGTGTAGTTGCAGTTGCCGCTACCAGCACTGTTGCTAAGGTGAATCCGATGCCCCAATCTGGCCTCAACCAAATGAATCATCCAACCTCAGCTATGGTAGGCAAAGATTTGGGAAGTATGAGCGGCCCCCATGATGTGCAAATTCAAAACGAGCACGCCTTCCCGCCATGTGGCTTGTGGCGTCCCTAAATTAATGACTGGTTTAATAGTAATAATTTAAATAACAAAACCCATAGTAAATTTTTTTTCTTTTTCTTTCTCATTTCTTTCTCTTTTCACCATAACTAGGTTTAGAAGGAAAATCCTCACTATAAAGTCCTGAATGGCCAGTTCACAACTCTATTCGGAGTCATTTCTTTCTTACCGCTCATAATCTCTAAACTATTTTGCTTTTTGAAAAGGAAGAATGTACCAGCCATTACTTTAGGTCGTCACGTGAAAACAAAAGAATATAATACGGTCGATAAACTCTTTTACAAATAAAGTTGCTAATGCTTTCTTTTCAAATAACAAGATCGATCATAAATGCATTCATCATTTAAAGCTGTCCAAAATATGGGAGTTTTACAAAATACATAGTGTCATCCAGAGCAAAGGTGTTCATAGTGGTGGCTTCAGCCACATGTATACAATCATCAAATGCCTATACATCAGGTCTACCCATACAAAAGCAAAAGAGTAAACCTAACAGTCAGTCCTAGATACACCCACCCTCAAAAGTATACAAAACGAATCCAAAGAGCTGTCCACTAGGATGAAGAGCCTCCGCTGATCGCCATCTCCCCCGGACCACCATCCTCCGTAGAGTCTGCCTCAGATGCCGACATGACTTCCTCGGGAGAATCCACCTCAAGAAGTGGATCCTCATCACCCTCTAGAAAGTCAAGGGCATCCATAGCAGGCTCAGGAGGTAGCTCCTCCAGATCCTCCTCGGGGTCTTCCTCGGATGACGTTACCTCGATCACTTGGACGGGCTCCACTAGACGATACGGTGTAGGCGTGGGTAGTATCCACTCCACAGTGCGCTGAAGCGTCCGTGCAGGTTCATCTGGATGCACCAAAGAAGTAGCCGTGAATCGAATGGTGCCCCGAAATCGGCACCTCGTGTTGCCTTCGAGGGCCTCCTAAACTCCCTCTAGGCACTCCATCTCTACTCGATCACGGATTAGCTGCGCCGCCATCACGATCTACAAGGAAGAAAAGAAAGGGGTAGACTCTTTCACAAGAATCTAACTATGTCACCGCACAATGCGTCTCATAACCACTACATGCAATTAAAAGGAGTATCTTAAGGCTTTTCATCTCTGGTAATCGATTACACAGCCTTGGTAATCGATTACTAGAGGCTAAACTTGAATTACACAGCCTCAGGACATGGAATATGCAAAAATGCACTGTGTAATCGATTACACATACCTGGTAATCGATTACCAGTGACCCATTCCTCTGTGTAATCGATTACATAGGCTGGTAATCGATTACCAGAGGCCTCCACAATGTTCCAGTCCCCTTTCTAAGCCTGGTAATCGATTACACCCCCTTGGTAATCGATTACCAGAAGCCCTCATGGCTTCCTGACCTCGTTTTCAAGCCTGGTAATCGATTACACCCCGTGGTAATCGATTACCAGAGACCATCTTTGCCTCTTGTCTTCATTTTTAAGCCTTGTAATCGATTACCCACCCTTGGTAATCGATTACCAGAGACCATATCTCACATATCAATCAAGTTTCACAGTTGGCCAGCCACCACAAGCCTCCTTGCTTTTTGGTCTTTGTTCCTTTTATCTGTTGACTGCCAGGAGCTCGCCTGCTTAGGTACATCACAGGTTCTCACTGACCGACTATGCCCGGGTTGGGTCGGGATTGGTCAAGCTTGGTTTTGGGCAATAGCACCCCACCTGACGTCCCCAAGGTCTCCTGACCCCCACGACATATCTCCAGGTACCACTCTGTGGTCAACAATAAAAGCAGGAAGTTTCACCCTTCAACACTTCCTCATCTCAAGCTTGTAGGATTATGGGGTACCTATCACATGTGGTACTAGGTGGCGGTCGGGCGATGGTGCACAACAAGTTTTCCACATCCACAATGCGCGCATAAACCCACCATCCCCTGTTGCCCACCTCCAACTGAGCTCACGTACTCCCACGTAGCCCATATCCTCGTTTCTCTCAAGACCGGGTCCCCATCAATCCTCCCAAGCTTCCACAACATCCAAGCAAAACAACATTCAAACAGCACAAGCTATCACAGCCAAGCAAAATAGAGCAAAGGCAGAAAACTCTACCAAAACACCAACCAAATCACAGCTTTTCTCACTTAAAGACCCCAGTAACAATTCCTTCAATCCAATTCGTTAACCGTTGGATCGACTCCAAAATTTTACTGGAAGTCTATAGTACATAAGCCTACATTTTGACCGTTGGGATCTACTAGCAAAAATCCAGAACTAATTCTGCACTACTCTTTCCACAGCCAACCACACACAAGCATTTTTCTGCACAAAGCCAAAATCCTGCTGCACCTATTTTGACAGCAAAATTCTGCATAAGTGCAGATTTCGAAAATCACACTTTCTCTCATCCAATCTTGCCCAAATCAATTCCTACAAGTCCCAAATCATGTATCAATCATGTCTAACCCAAAACCAAGCTTCAAAACACAACAACACAGAATCTAGGTGTCCAACACCCCTCCATTCAATGGGTTTTCTAGGTTTGAGAAGTGAAATTTAGAATGAGGTAAATTTGAAGCAAACTCTCACCTCACACAAGTCCATAACATCAATCTAAACTTGCTCAAACTGAATTTACACCTAAAATTCCACCGAATCAAAATTTGACTCCTCAACACCCAATTTTGCCATAGAAATGGCTCTTGGTTCACTTTGGTCATTTGTTTTTCTCTCTAGCACAGCCTAACCTTTCTCACATGTTCTAAATGGCATTTCAAGCTAAGATTAACTCACTTTAACCTCCATTTACCACAGAATCCAGATTTAACCTTCCAACTCTCAAAGCCTCACTCTTTTTCCACTCACAACACCACATTCTCACTTTCTAACCCTAGGTTAACTCTACCCTTCATCTCTAACAGTTTCCATAAGCAATTTCAGCACATGAACATCACAAGCATCATCATAAAAACCCTAAAACAGAATGGGTATGTTTAACTCATCCAAACATGGCAATTTCGACAAACTTTCAACAAGAGTCTTCACAAATAACTACCATGAAGCAGAAAACTAACAAAACTACCCATCATATCTCCCAAAACCCCATACCCACGAAAATAAAAGGAGAAAAAAGTCCACCCAAACCTGAAATTTCGAAGTCCCACTCGTAGACACGTACTTCACGACCCCGAAAATGCCCTCCTTTCGCGATTTGGAGCAGAAATGATGGCCAAAGGTTGGAGCTTTGTTGGGCAACAATGGTGGAGGAAGAAGAGAAGAAGAAGGCTGCGTGAGAGAGAGAGAGCTTCTGAATTTTTCTGCTTTGGCTGAGTGAGGAGAGAGAAAAGCTTTTTGGTTTTAAAATAAAGGGTTTTCTCTTTTTCTATTATTTTATTTAAGCTATGCCACATGTCTTCGTTTGAGTGGAGCAAGAAGGGCCTACTTTCCCTTTTAATTGTGACTCATACTCAGCCACAAAAGTGAGAAAAATCTGACCTTTGAAACGCTAAAATCCTGCCTCGGTTTGCGTGTCGTTTCTCTTGTTCCTGTTCCTCGCGTTTCTCTGCGTCCGTCGGGGCCAGTTTTTGAAAGCAAGCAATATATATATCAAAACGCTCAGAATAAAACCCCGAGCGTGGTTCAGAGGTTGGTTTTGTTAAATTTTAAGTCGCACGCAAAACGATGATTTTTAAACTAATTAATTAAGAATCAACCCATAACCTCCCAGTTATGGACTTCTCTTCCTTAATTAGCCTAACCCGCGTATCTTGCCCCCCACTATTCCTACTTCTACCAAGAACATATATGCATATACACTGAATAATACTTATATATATAATCATTCAAAATACATCATTTTCAAAAATTCCGGGTAGAAATTTCCTGGATGTCACATGGCTTGCCTCTCAACTATACGCCACCCAATGTGGCGTACACTCCCAATAAGAATGTCAATAACTCCACTCCTATACCCATTGAGAGCCAGCAACCCCAAACTGATCATGCACATGTCCCTTAAACCGTGGGGGAGACACATGAAATTCCCCATCACAATCTAGCCGACTTCAAGCCTTGGCTCGGATATGCCACTGAAGGGCAACCAGTTGGTGGTATACCCCTTGAAAACACTTCGAAAGGCCCTCAGTATCACCCCCCAGCTACACCTCTTGCATTCCACAACAAGTAAAAACCCTCATGCTATGGCAGAAATGGAAAAGTTTGATCATTTAGAGGAAAGGCTCAGGGCCATTGAAGGAGGTGAAGATTATGCCTTTGCTAAACCTAGAAGAGTTGTTCCTAGTACCCAATATCATCACCCCTCCCAAGTTCAAGGTGCTGGACTTTGACAAGTACAAGGGGACTACTTGCCCCAAGAACCATCTAAAGATGTATTATCGGAAGATGGAGGCATACGCAAAGGATGAGGAATTACTGATACATTCCTTCCAAGAAAGTCTTACTGGGGTAGCTGTTACCTGGTACACTAACTTGGAACCTTCCCGAGTCCATTCTTGGAAGGACCTAGTGGTTGCCTTCGTTAGGCAGTGTCAGTATAATGCCTTCGGATAGGATGCAACTACAAAACATGTGCAAAAGGAGGGCATGGATCTTTCAAAGGAAATGCCCAAAGATGGAGAGACTTGGCAGCTCAAGTAGCGTCCCCAACAACAGAGAAAGAGATTATCACAATGATAGTAGACACGTTACCAGTGTTCTATTATGGAAATGGTGGGTTACGCACCTTCAAAGCTTTGCGGATTTGGTCTTTGCCTGTGAAAGGATCGATGTGGGTCTGAAAAGAGGCAAATTTAGTCATCCTGCTTGGACGAATGAGAAAACTGGGGCAAATGAAGAGGGTGAGGATGAAGAAGAAGCCCATGCTGTGACTGCCATTCCTATATGGCCAAGTTTCCCACCAACCCAATAATGTCATTACTCAGCCAATAACAACCTTTCTCATTACCCACCACCCGGTCATCCACAAAGGCCATCCCTAAAATCAACCACAAAGCCTACCTACCGCACTTCCAATGACGAACACCACCTTTAGCACAAACCAAAAACACCAACCAAGAAATGAATTTTGCAGCGAGAAAGCCTATAGAATTCATCCCAATTCCAGTGTCCTATGCTGACTTGCTCCCATATCTACTTGATAATTCAATGGCAGCCATAACCCCAACCAAGGTTCATCAACCTCCATTTCTCCGAGAATACGACTCGAACGCAACGTGTGCTTGTCATGGAGAAGCCCCGGGGCATTCCATTGAGCATTGTAGGGGCCTGAAGCGTAAGGTGCAAGGTCTAATTGGTGCGGGCTGGCTGAAATTTGAGGAGAATCGCGTGTAAATCCTGACATTGACAAGAGGTGCCACACATGGGGCAATTTTGAAAGTTGTTGTTAGATGTCTCTAATGACTCATCAGGATTTTCAACTTTCACCGGAATTGGGTGCAAGCCATTGGTCTATTTGCTCAAGCGACCTGTGCTCCTGAGTTTGGACTTCCAAGACCATTCAATTAGAGATTACTCGTCTTGCACGTTGGTGGGGCTGCCGTAGAACAACAAAAAAAAATTTCAAAACAAATAAATTTCAGAAATAAAAATAAAAATAAAAATAAAAAAAAAAAAGTTCAAAAGAAAAAGAAAACATTTGATTGACTGTGTTTTCCAGACGTTCATATGACCTCATTCCGGAAAGTTTGTCTTTTTAGAGAGAAGTAAGTTATCAAGAATAAGATGTTGGACAAATGGCCTCAATTACCTTAAGAAAAAGAGGGGATTGAATTAAGATACAAAGACTATGCCCCAATTAAACTTTCACTCTTTTTTTTTTCGGATTAACAATGCACACAGGGACAACCCTTCCCTTGTGTTCAGGAATCCTCTACAACAAGAGACCCACGGTCTCTTAATCCCTTTTCAGAAATAAGAAGAAGAGAAGAAGAAATCTCTCTTAAAAGAGATAGATTGTAAAATGAAGATCAATCAAAATTCCTTATTGAATATGCAAGTGGTTGACCAAGGAATCTTTTGAGAGGATAAAGACATTTCAGTTTGGAAAAACTCTTAATCTTTTGAGAGGATAAAACTTTTTTGGGCAATGAAAACTCTGTTTAAATTCATGTTTCCAAGTCACCTTTGATGGTCATTCATAAAAAATTTTGAATAGGTGTGACTCTTGGCAATTATTTTCTGAAAATCCCCTCTGGTAATCAATTACACATTATAAATTTTGAATTCAAATTTCTAGTGACTGAATTAAAACATTTTCAACTGCCGGTAATCGATTACCATAGAGAAAATCTCAATTTGAAATGATAGAATTCTTTGGTCAAACCTTTTGTTTGTTTTCAATTTGGAAACTTCTTCCTAAAGATTCTAGAGATCAACTTGATCATATATCTTGATTTTCTTGGATTCTTGTCTTGAGTAAAACTTAGAAGCACTTGATCCTTTAGCATCATCAAGACATCAAAACATCTTGCTTCTACATAGGAGTCATTTGACTTAATCCATCAACTGAAAGATCCTTCAACTATTTCTCATCCTTGGAAAATTCTTTTTGCAAGAATCAACTGCATCTTTCATTCTTCCTCACTGCGAGGTTGTGAAAACAAGACAACAATTGGTACCTCTAAGCCCTACATTGGGGCAATGAAAGGCCCCATGCATAAACCTCAAATGAACCTAGGGCAGATTAGAAGTTCTCACCCAATAGGTTCCTTGCTACAAGGTCATGATGAAAGACAACGATTGTACCTCAAGCCCTACACTGGGGCAATGAAAGGCACCATGCAAAAACCTCAAGCGAACCTAGGGGCAGATTAGAAGTTTTCACCCAATAGGTTCCCAGCTACAAGGTCATGACAAAAGATAACAATTGGTACCTCAAAGCCTTACACTGAGGCAATGAGGGGCATCGTGCATGAGCCTCAAGTGAACATAGGGGTAGATCAAAAGTTCTCACCCGTCGATGTTTTTAAACAAGAAAAAAAAAGGAGACAAGCCCTGGAATTTCAATAGATTGATTAAACGTCAAACGGCTCCATTCCCGTCAGTCCAAAATGGTCAAGTGACTAAATCAAACAGAACATACACTCTGAGGGAGTTCCCGGAGAGATTTGCAAAAGATAGGATAAGGTTGCATGAATTATCACCTTTTTCAAAAGGACAGTCAATCTGTGTTTTCCTAAAAGATTAAATCAAAATCAAAATCACAAAATAGGGAAAGAAGGTCATGAACATTGTACAACTTTCCATTGCATTGCATTGTTTCATATGAGGTCAGCGTTACCAAGTTTTACAACAAAGGTTGCATGTGTCTGCATCCCTAAAAATCATGTTAACTGCATAGATTTTCTACATCTCGTGTCCAATCTTTTTGGATGACCGGCTCTCTCGATGAGTCGATCTCTTGCTTTCTCATAAAGGTGGACCCTTGGGTACTAGTACCTATCACCTTTAGAGGACTGTATGTCCTTGCCATCAGAGGATTGCACATCCTCGCCTGCAGAGGGCTGCACGCCCTCGCCTTTAGAAGGCTACGCGTCCTCATTTTCAGTGTGCTCCATATCCACACCTTAAGAGAATATAAGGTCCTTTGCGCTTAGATGCTTAACCGAGACTTGCGCTCCCGGTTAAGGGGCCAGTAGTTTCCTTTTATCAGTTCCTGGGCCACCCCCTGATATTAGAGGGCGACCAACTGTGCGAGCACATCCAGAGAGGGAGGCTATCACGCATCGACTATGCATACCGGGGCAAGATTTCACCCGTGCCGCTGCAAAAAGATGAGTGTGGATCATGCGCACCAACATGACCACTTTTACATGGATATGGATGACGTTGCTATTTAGTAACATTCTGCCCGGCGACCACAGTGCCAATCTCCCCCTGCAGATGTATCGGTTGGTCTGTGCCGTCATGACATAGGTAAGTATGCACATGGTTCAATTGATTTCTGATGTCATCTGTTGTTTGTAGGGATCGCGCCCATAAGATGCCCAGTGGGCCCGAAGAAGTCCAACAGGGCCCTGGGGTTTCCAGCTCTGGTTACGGGCCTTTCTCAGTCCTACAGGGTGCCCGTTCCCCCAGCGAGGTCATGCCATCGTGACATAGGTAAGTATACAAATGGTTTAACTGATTTCTGATACCATCTATTGTTTGCAGGAATCGCACCCACAAAGACACCTAGTGGACCCGGAGAAGTCCAACAGGGCCCTGGGGTTTCCAGCTCTGGTTACGGGCCTCTGTAGTCCTACAGGGTGCCCGTTCCCTCCGGCAAGGTCACATCATCATAGGTAAGTATGCACATCGCTCAACTGATTTCTGATTTCATCTATTGTTTGCAGGGATCGCGCCTGCAAGACACCCAGTGGACTCGAAGAAGTCCAACAGGGTCTTGGAGTTGTCAAGCTCTAATTACGGGTCTCTGTCAGTTCTATAGAGTACCTGTCACCTCCAGCAAGGGCATCAAGCCCCCTACTAATCGAGCTTTCATCAAGAAGTACTGCGTCTCCAGGCAGGCGCAGGGCGAAACACCACAGCAGCCTGGGGATGGCCGGCAGCAGGCAATGGACGCACCGCCATCACCTCTAGAGTTCACCTCAGCTCATCCACAAAAAGGTTAGAGCGTTGCTTACGACCCATGGCCGACCAATAAGCGACCAAGTCCAGAGCCAAAGGTAAGCAAAGTACTAGGTCCGTGACCGACAAGCCATCACGCGTCCAGCTCAAGACGTTAAAGAAGCGCTACTAGGAGGCAACCTAGTACCTTTTAAATCTCTGCTTGTTATTTGATCACTTTTTGTTTCTCAAGTCATAGCAGGACACACCTAGTTGCTCATGATCCTAGGAATTTAAATAAAACAAGCACAAGCTCGGAAGGTAGTCATACCTCACAAAAAATATATATATGTATGTTTAGGTAGAAAGATACCTTGGATATGCATGTATATAGCAAAAATATCTCACAAAACATATATATGTATGTTTAGGTAACAAGATACCTTGGACACTGTCGCAACCTACCCTTCGGTGGGAGGGCGACGCGTGACTCGCGGGATGCGTGTTCCACGAAAGGAATACGCGCGGAGTCGCCACCAACGTTTATTTGAGGAAAACGTCGGAAAAACCGGAAAAGACGCGATCTACGAACTTTTAAGTGAAAGGTTCGGGAGTTGAATTTACGCAAAGGGAAGGTGTTAGCACCCCACACGTCCGTCACAAGGGACGGCAGCCTTTAATCGAATGTGCAAACATGACTTTGATTTTTACGTTCCCTTTACGTTCTTATATCTTTTATGCCCTTTTTATATTTTTCTCTTTTTGTGGTCGACAAGGGTGTTTTCCCTTTGCTCCTACGTATTCCTCAATTTGTGATGAGGAAATCAGACCTACGTAGTTCTTACTTATCAAGTGATTCTTTTTACTTAAAAGGTGATCATTTTAAGGCGTTGGACCTTGAAAATGATCCATTTACTTAGTAAGAAATTGAAATGATAAACTTCATAAACCTATTTTTATGGACGAGCTTGACTAGGCGAGTTGATTTTAGCCTTAGTTTCACTTTAGTTATTAGTCAATTCAATTAAGAATGAGAAATCCCAAAGAGAAACCGTCCGATTGATTTTCCGCTTTATTTTACTAAAAGACGTTTTTTTTTATTATTATATTATTATTTTACCTCTTTTTTTGATTTCCAACGTGGTTACGGCACGACCAAACGGTCGGAATTCATTTTAATCGAAGTTAACGGATAATACAATTCAAACGATCGGTGGAAATTTATTTTATTTTTAGGTTAAGCGAGAAATGACTTAAATAAAATGGCTTAAGCACGTCAAAAGGGGGTATAAAAAGTAAATGAAACGAGAATAAAAATACACGAAACACAATGTGGACCACCATGGGTACATAGAATGAATCAAAAAGCTTGGTTCGAGGTACTTACCCGTTGAAGATCGAAGAACGATGAAGAACGAATGAAGAACGTCGAAGAACGGTCGAAACCTTAGCGAAATTCCTCACGGAAACGTTACGGAAACGTTTCGGAAGCGCCTCGGCTTGGATTTTCTTCACGGAAACAATTTTTCCAAGCAAATTCGAAAGAGAGAGAAGTGCCTAAGGGGCTGAACCCTTTTTCACTTCACTTCTCCCCCTATTTATAGAAAATTGGGGGAGAAGCTTGCCACCCAGCTCGCCCAGGCGAGCTCAGCTCGCCCAGGCGAGCAGGGTTGCTTCCTCCAGAAGCAACAGCCTTCTGGAGGAATCTTCTGGAGGGCCCAAGTGGGCCTGGTTGCTATTTGCACCCCCATTTTTACTAAGTACACCCCCTACCTTTTTTGGTGATTCTTTTTTCGTAAAGTTACGGAAACTTACGAATTTCGTAACGATACTTGTTTTCTTTCCGTAATGTTACGGAACCTTGCGGATTACATAATCATCCCCTTTTTGACTTACGGAATGTTATGGAACCTCACTAATTGTGCAACGATGCTTCCATTTGATTTCCGGTGTGTCACAGAACCTTACGGATTGTGCATCAATATTTTCTTTTGTTTTCCGGCATGTCCCAGAATTTCACAAATTGCCTAATAATGGGTGCCAAGCACCTCACAAGGACCAAACAAAAGTCGCATGTCATCAAGCAAAGGTCCCCGGACGAAATTAGGGTATGACAGTTGCCCCTCTTTACTTGTCTTTTATTGGAGATAAAAGGAAAGTAAAGATAAGACACTAATTTCGTTCCTCTCGGTTGACGAGAGTCGTGGGTGACCATAAAATTTCCGCATGCAAATGACTTGTTGTTCCCGGGGGAACAAAAGGTGCAGAAGACGATGTCAGTCTCTGCCTGCTATCAAGAGTTCTGTCTTACAGATAGCAAAAGAATGTTTATACGGATAACCACTCGGGTATTTCCGCCCGTCAGCGTGACTCAAAAGTCAGTATGACAGATCTTGTAAGTGCGGAAGATGATGTAAATCTCCACGTGTCAACGGGCTTGTCGGCCGCGATTGACGAAGGGTGCAGAATGACCATAATTTGTCTCTGCGTGCCATCGGACACAACTGTGTCTGAATGGCAAAGGGGTGCGGAATGACCATAATTTGTCTCCGCATGTCATCGGGCCCGCCGCCTCTGGATGACAAAAGGGTGCAGAATGACCATAATTTGTCTCTGCGTGCCATCGGACACGACTGTGTCTGAATGGCAAAGGGGTGCGGAATGACCATAATTTGTCTCCGCATGTCATTGGGCCCGCCGCCTCTGGATGACAAAAGGGTGCAGAAAGAATGTTTATACGGATAACCACTCGGGTATTTCCGCCCGTCAGCGTGACTCAAAAGTCAGTATGACAGATCTTGTAAGTGCGGAAGATGATGTAAATCTCCACGTGTCAACGGGCTTGTCGGCCGCGATTGACGAAGGGTGCAGAATGACCATAATTTGTCTCTGCGTGCCATCGGACACAACTGTGTCTGAATGGCAAAGGGGTGCGGAATGACCATAATTTGTCTCCGCATGTCATCGGGCCCGCCGCCTCTGGATGACAAAAGGGTGCAGAATGACCATAATTTGTCTCTGCGTGCCATCGGACACGACTGTGTCTGAATGGCAAAGGGGTGCGGAATGACCATAATTTGTCTCCGCATGTCATCGGGCCCGCCGCCTCTGGATGACAAAAGGTGCAGAATGACCATAATTTGTCTCTGCGTGCCATCGGACACGACTGTGTCTGAATGGCAAAGGGGTGCGGAATGACCATAATCTGTCTCCGCATGTCATCGGGCCCGACGCCTTCTGGATGACCAAACGGTGCCGAATGAGCATAATTTGTCTCTGCGTGCCATCGGACACGACTGTGTCTGCATTGCAAAGGGGTGCGGAATGACCAT